>NC_079396.1:27422236-27447236 GCF_029220125.1 Pseudoliparis swirei
ACAGAGAAATGTCCTTATTTTTCAAATGAAGATCACTTTAAATGAATCATAAACACTCTCTCTACATAGTTAATGTGTACATGACTATTCTCTGTTTAATGAAGTCTCTACAGAGGTGTGTAGAGGCCCATCTCCAGTGGTCTAGTGGTACATTGTGTTATCGCCTTCGAAGACTAGCGGAGGGGTAGAAAACCCTTTAAACCCTTTTTATGTGAGCGCAGCTGAAAACAGTTATGCTGCTGAGAGAAGCTATAAAACTGGCCTTCCTGAGCCACAAGAAGAACTGCATTAATATTTACAATAAAAATCATTTTTCATAACCACAATTGATAAATAAAAGTGTGAGTTTTCATGTAAAACACCAAACTGTCTGGGTGACCCCAAACTTTTGAACAGGAGTGTATATTTTATGCCCTCTAGCAGCACCAAGTAAGCTCAGTAAACACAAACCGGAAGTGACGTCCAGGAAGTTCCTTTTGGCCCATTGGCTCTTTCCCATTGCCTCCTTCCCATTGGCTCTTTCCCATTGGCTCTTTCCCATTGGCTCCTCCATTAATTATTTCCCCTCCCTCCCATTGGCTCTTTCCCATTGGCTCTTTCCCATTGGCTCTTTCCTATTGCCTCCTTCCCATTGGCTCTTTCCCATTGGCTCCTCCATTAGCTCTTTCCCCTCCCTCCCATTGGCTCTTTCCCATTGGCTCTTTCCCATTGGCTCTTTCTCATTGGCTCTTTCTCATTGGCTCTCCCATTGGCTCTTTCCCATTGGCTCTTTCTCGCGTTCCATCCTTCACCGGCTTCTCTCTCCATGGAAGCTTTTTAGAAATGCCACCCATATCTGCATTTTAATCTGACAAATACAACCACCTGATGTTCCTTGGAGAATAACGGTGCTGTTCAGCTGAAGAATACGTTTAAAACAACCTTTAGTGAGAGCGGTACGCCGACACTTACGGGAATATTGTCCTTGTCGTAGTCTTTAAGATCTCGTAAGAAGTTCATGTCGCCCAGGAGCTTCTTGCTCGGACCCCAGAAGTCCAACACCTGAACCAAAATGAAGAAGAGGCGTCACTCGATGTCACGACCATGTTTCAACGTTTTCAACGTCTTGGTGACTTCTTCGTGAGATTTTCTCGGTGGAACCTTTCTTCCAGTCCCAGCCGGGTCAGCGATCTTATCCGGCTTTATGCCCTTCATCTCACACACGGCGGACATCACCAGCTTCACCGCCATCGGAGGGTTTTTCATCGCCTTCACGATTGAGACGTCAGAGGGCTGAAATATATTTGTAAGACATTTAAAACAACAGGCAATCAAACATCTGTTAAACTGCTCTGGTCCGAGCGGCTCGTCGCGACGCAGCCGACCTTCAACGTGTTCAAGGCCGACAGCGCGTCCTCCAGGGCGGGGATGGCGTCGGCCAAGTCGCTCTCGCACTCCGTCTTCAGAGCCTCGGCCTCGTTGGCTTTGATGGTCGCCGCCTCCTCGTCGACGCGCACCACTTTGCTTTTGGCTTCCACCTCGACGGACTCCACCTCGATCACCTGGGAGAGTCGTCACACCGGAAACAATGACATCATGTTATATTACATATTGGTTGCTAGGCGCCGCACGACGAGCTTTTCTTATGTTATTTTATTTTGTGTTACTCTGTTGCTACTTTTTTTCTCTCCCCTACTGATTATCGGAGTAATCAGTGCACTGTGATGCATGTGTGATCATGGTCTTTTAGTATTTAGTTTTGTAGTATTGTGTTTTATATTTATTTTCTTTGATGCTCTGATGTGCACCGCTGCTGTGATTTTTGAAATTTCCCCACTGTGGGACAAATAAAGGAATATCATATCATATCATTATGTACGTTCATATATATATATATATATATATATATATATACATATGTTTTATTTTATTTGATTAATTTTTTTACAGTTTTTATGCATTTATTTCTGCAGTACACCTTTCAGCCACATGAGGGAACCTGCATTTTTGTGTTATTCTAAATGATCGCTGTGATTTATGACATTTGATCTAATATTAAAAGGCGAGCGTACATTTACTGATGAACTATAGACGTGCGTATTTTTCAAATAACACATGCATAAAACAAAGCCGTGACTCATCGAACGTATAAAATCTCTTCCAAATATGAGGTTTGTATAATTTAAGGTGATGTGGGCATGACAGTAAAAAACAAAATGGTCCGGAACGTTCAATCGTGCACAAATTTGCTGTTTTTCTACGCTTTCTGAATAAGACCTGCTGTGAATCGGAGCATGACGGATTAAAGCTTTAACGTGTATTCGCCTTCATAATGGCGTTGTTGTCTATCTTGGCCTGTTCCAGTCTGGGCTGCAGGTCGATGAGCTCCTTCTTCAACGTGCCGACCTGCAGGGGAAACGTCAGTATGAAAGTGAGTTCAAACCTTTTCTTGTCATTTAAAAAAATAATATATATATATACAGGCACGTGCACAGATAGACCCCGAGTGGTGCTCAAGCTCCTCCCCCTTTTGCCCCGGATGAGAAAACTGCCCCTTTTTCTGGAGACACATTCTTTCTTCATTCATCAGTATTTAAGAATAAAAATGACTTTCTCTGTCATCAATTGATCAAATGTGTTTTGATATCTTTTTTTTATTTTTTATATGACTACCCATTAGCCAATCAGAACGCTTGTACTGTCGTTGCCATGTAATAATTCATATTTATTCATAAGAAAAATGTAAGAAAAGTAAGAAAACATTTTTGATGGATGCCCTTTTTTATGGGTTTGAGCACCTGCCCCCCAAAATGTCTGTGCACGTGCCTGGATATATATATATATATATATATATATATATATGTACGTATGAATTCCCGCTGTAAAATAGTGTGGGCCGTATACCTGAGATTCAGCGAAGGCCAGCTTATCCAGACCGTTGGTGTAGCGCTTCTTGGCTCTCATGACCGTTTCTCTCCTCTGAGTGAGGAGCTGCCGGAAAGCCGCCATCAGCTCCAGGTAGGAGGTGGGCGTCACGTAGTTATGGCGACCGAGCTCTGAGAGGAATCTGATATGGGAAAAAAATCGACATCTCCGATTCAGGACTCGGAATTTACCTCGGATGGTGGGGGGGCGCATATATATACATACACGACCGTTCAGAAGTTTTTAGAACACCCCCATTTTTACAGTTTTTATTGAAATGTAAGCAGTTCAAGTTGGGAAGAACTTTCCGAACAATATTTGACTTCCATTGTAGAAAGAAGGCCACAAAGTGTTATATCGGCAAAAGGTGGCTATTTTAATTTTTAATTGTTTTATTTGTTCTCTGCTTTAATTTCAGAGTACATTGAATTAAACTGTGTTTATTTCAATAAGAAATGGAGGCGTTGTGTCTACGGGTTCACGAATGAACCCGTCGGTGTTTTACCGCAGTGAGAGCTGCTTGGCGGACGTGTGGAACGTCTTGCAGACGGGAACGATCTCCTGCCTCTCCTTCTCGCTCATCTCCAGCGAGCCCAGGAAGGAGTTGGCCACTTGCTCAAGAGCCTCCTCCGGCCACGGCTGCCGGGGAGAAGACACTACGGTGAGGACGGACCCGCCCAGCGCCGTGCGGAGCGGCGTCCAAAATAACGTGATATTATCGGTTCCGTTAGAATCGGCTTCCCCGCAATTTCGGGGGAAACCGAGTCTTAACCCTTGTGTTGCCTTAGGGTCATTTTGACCCGAATCAATATTACACCCTCCCCCCGCCTTAGGATTAATTTGACCCCATTCAATGTTTAATGTCGGTGTTCTTTCGGTAGTCAACAAACAAACATAAAGTGCCTCACACTTAAACTTGGAAAACAATATTAATTCTAATAATTTTCTGGAGGTTTTAATTGCTGGCGTCAAATTGAACCCAAAGGGTAAAAAATGTAAGTAAATATAAAGGTAACAGGAGGTTAAACATTGAATCGGGTCAAAATGACCCAAAGGCAGGGGGAGGGTGTAATATTGATTCGGGTCAAAATGACCCTAAGGCAACACAAGGGTTAAACCAGGCTCAAAGCAGACTCAAACCAGTCTTAAACCAGTGTTAAACCAGACTCAAACCAGTCTTAAACCAGACTCAAACCAGTCTTAAACCAGACTCAAACCAGTCTTAAACCAGTCTTAAACCAGACTCAAACCAGTCTTAAACCAGTCTTAAACCAGACTCAAACCAGTCTTAAACCAGTCTTTAACCACCTCCGCCCTTCACTCACACCCAACAGCACCGCAATCCTGGTCCACTCTCTTGTCACCTCCCGCTTGGATTATTGCAATTCCCTCCTCTTTGGTCTCCCCCAGAAACTCCTCCATGAGCTCCAACTGGTCCAGAACGCTGCTGCCCGCATCATCACCAAAACCCCTTCGATCTGTCACATCACCCTGTTCTCCAACAACTCCACTGGCTTCCCATCAAACACCGCATTGACTTTAAGATCCTGCTCCATGCATTCAAGGCCATCCACAACCTCGCCCCTCCATACCTGTCTCACCTCCTCCAAATCAACATCCCCACCCGGTCTCTCAGGTCTGCCTCCTCCATCAACCTGACTGTCCCCCCAGCTCGTTTGTCCACCATGGGGTCACGAGCCTTCAGCCGCTCTGCCCCTCGCCTATGGAACTCTCTCCCCCCTGACATCAGAAACATTGACTCTATCACTTTATTCAAAACTCACCTCAAAACTCACCTTTTCAGGCAGGCCTATGGCTGACCTGTTCCCCTCTTGGTTGCTCTGCTGCAGACTGTTCTGCTTTTTAACTGTTTTGCTTTTTAACTGTTCTGCTTTTTAATTGTGTCCATTTTTAAATATGTTGTACGGCGACCTTGAGTGCCTTGAAAGGCGCCTTATAAAATGAATGTATTATTATTATTATTATTATTTAACCAGTCTTAAACCAGTCTTAAACCAGACTCAAACCAGTCTTAAACCAGACTCAAACCAGTCTTAAACCAGTCTTAAACCAGACTCAAACCAGTCTTAAACCAGTCTTAAACCAGACTCAAACCAGTCTTAAACCAGGCTCAAACCAGACTCAAACCAGTCTTAAACCAGACTCAAACCAGTCTTAAACCAGTCTTAAACCAGACTCAAACCAGTCTTAAACCAGGCTCAAACCAGACTCAAAACAGTCTTAAACCAGACTCAAACCAGTCTTAAACCAGACTCAAACCAGTCTTAAACCAGTCTTAAACCAGACTCAAACCAGTCTTAAACCAGTCTTAAACCAGACTCAAAACAGTCTTAAACCAGACTCAAACCAGTCTTAAACCAGACTCAAACCAGTCTTAAACCAGACTCAAACCAGTCTTAAACCAGTCTCAAACCAGTCTTAAACCAGTCTTAAACCAGACTCAAACCAGTCTTAAACCAGGCTCAAACCAGACTCAAAACAGTCTTAAACCAGTCTTTAACCAGTCTTAAACCAGACTCAAACCAGTCTTAAACCAGGCTCAAACCAGTCTTTAACCAGTCTTAAACCAGACTCAAACCAGTCTTTAACCAGACTCAAACCAGTCTTTAACCAGACTCAAACCAGTCTTAAACCAGACTCAAACCAGTCTTTAACCAGTCTTAAACCAGTCTTAAACCAGTCTTTAACCAGTCTTAAACCAGTCTTTAACCAGACTCAAACCAGTCTTTAACCAGACTCAAACCAGTCTTAAACAAGCCAGTTAGTTCTTCCGTGTGTGCCATCCGCGGTATATCTCTATCTATATATATGTGTGTTTTTACTGAAGATGGTTTACCTGGAACCAGTCGATGGTGCAGCAGTTGACGAGCGAGGGGAATTGGCGCAGTCGGTTCCGAAAGGCGTTTCCAACGGGGCTGAAGGCCAACACGATGTGCAGGTTCTCTCGACAGCGCGCCACGAAGAAGGCGAACAGAGTCAACGGACTCAACTCCAGATTCTTGTCGCCGCCCTGGGCGATGGGACGCACCGTCTAGAGAGAGAGAGAGAGAGAGAGAGAGAGACGGCGGACTCGTTACACATAAACGAGCGTGGCCCTTTAATTAGACGAGGTCCACTCACCTCCATGATCTCTTGCTTCTCGTCGACGGCGAACAGATTGGGCACCTCTCCCGTGTTCAGGACGCTGTCCACGTCTTCCAGGAACGCCTCGTCTTTCATCTGCGTGTCGGTCAGCAGCAACACCGTCTTCTCGCCTTTCACGCCGGCGTTTTTCAGCAGCATCTGAAAAATATTATTTTGAAGGAAAAAAATGCAGAAATGTCGACGCGTCGGAAATTTCGGCGACGCTGGGAAGTGTGCGCTACCCCTAAAAGAAAAACAAAGGCCGACCTTGAGGTCGTCTCTCCACTCGGTGATGCCGTAGCTCTTGGAGATCTCGGGCTGGAACATGGTCATGTGGGCCATGGCGGTGGCCAGGCGGGTGATGGACTGGCGGCCGCTGCCTCCCACTCCCACCAGCAGGGCGTTGCCCCCCGACTGCTTCAACACACGGCTGATACGGGACAGGTGCTCCAGGACGTAGCTGCACCACGCAGAGACAACGTTATGCAAACGTTCAAAGTATTTCTCCCGGCGCGTGCGGTTTGGATTGAAGGTGTTTACCGAAAGATGACGAGGTCCATGCGGTTCTTGTGCGTGCGGTTGTATTCGTCCAGACACGACTGCACCACTTCGGAAAAGCTTTCCACTGAGGGAACCTCGGCGTACCGGCGCTCGCCGTCCTCCAGCTCTGGGTGCATGTAGTCGCCGAACAGAAGCCCGCGCATGTCTTCCTCGACCAGCTGAGGGCGGAAGAAAAACCTATAGATCTCTTTGTTTCAGATATACTTTACTTTTCTTATATGCCGCAAAAAATATATTTAAACTCTCATTCAGCAAGAAGTAATAAAAAGGCAGAAACCTCCAGGTCTAAGATCTAAGTGAAGGCAATGCTGAAGTGCCTCAAAGCTGCATTCTCTCTCCTGACCACCAGGGGGTGACTCCTCTGGTTGTATAGAAGTCAATGCTTCATGTGTTAAAGCTGCATTCTCTCTCCTGACCACCAGGGGGCGACTCCTCTGGTTGTATAGAAGTATATGCTTCATGTGTTAAAGCTGCATTCTCTCCTGACCACCAGGGGGCGACTCCTCTGGTTGTATAGAAGTCTGCTTCATTTGTTAAAGCTGCATTATCTCTCCTGACCACCAGGGGGCTCCTCTAGTTGTATAGAAGTATATGCTTCCTGTGTTAAAGCTGCATTCTCTCTCCTGACCACCAGGGGGCGACTCCTCTGGTTGTATAGAAGTCTATGCTTCATTTGTTAAAGCTGCATTCTCTCTCCTGACCACCAGGGGGTGACTCCTCTGGTTGTATAGAAGTCGATGCTTCATGTGTTAAAGCTGCATTCTCTCTTTGACCACCAGGGGGCTCCTCTGGTTGTATAGAAGTCTATATAGTGACTCTACTTCTCTTGATGTTTTCCCTCAGTAAACATTGTAAACATGAGTTTATGTCTCAGTCTCTAGTTTCTAGTCTTCTTCTATACAGCATGATGTCATCATTTATACTTTATGGTCATTTAGAGTCACAAAGATCATAAAGCAGGGGGCGCTTTAGGGGCGGGGCTTAAGGTGATTGACAGGCTGCTGCTTGTCCTTGTTTTCGTCTGTCAACGTTAACCCTTGGACGTTGTGTTTTCCAGTGAATGAAAGCTAATTGTACAATTTCAGTCGCCTAAGAATGTCAGTGTTTGGTTGTACTTAGCTCCGCCCTCCCGCGTCACTCCTTCCTTAAAAACAAGATGGCGACGAGACTACCGCCGAAATGCCAAAACGCGAGGCTTCAAAAATCGGCGTCCTTGTTCTACGTAGTTCGACCGTCGAGCGTCGCGTGAACCGCTACTCACTCTGCTGCCTCGCTTCAGGTGATCAAACACCTGGTCGAAGGACTCTTTGAAGTGATCTCTCAGGACGCCGTCCATCAGCCGGTAGAACCACGCCCGATCCCCGTCGTCCACCAGGCGGTCGTAGTAGACGCGGAAGACCTCGTGGACGAACAGGCGTACCATGGTGCGCTTGTTCCCCAGCGAGTCCTTCTTCAGCAGCAGGCAGCCCTGGATGACGCGGGAGAAGTCCCGCAGGTTGAAGGTGTAGTGGGACTTGGCGGGAATCGGCAGAAGATTCTCCATCGCTCTCTTATACACCTGTTTGGAATTAAAACACATACAAGCTAACGTATTAAAGCGAGGGACGATCGAGGCGATGTCGCCGCGTGTGTTTCCGGCGCTCACTTCCAGCGTCGCCGTCACTATCTGGTTGCCGACGGTGAAAAACTCCGGCGGGAATCCGTTGCTCTTGAGGTGGAACGCCACCAGGCTGGAGAAGATGCAAACCATGGTGTCGTCGCTGAAGGCGTTGATGCTGACGATGTTGAAGTGCCGCAGGAAGCGCGCCGTCACGGCGTTCCTCCCGCCGCCGGGGGGGCCCATGGCGGCCACGAGCTGGAGGTCGACGAGAGAGATCCTGGACGTGTCCTTCAGGTCGTACCTGACGGAGAATAACCGCGTCAGCTTCTCTCTTATTTCGCGATGGCGTCGGCATCCGGCGGCGGGCGGCGGGCGGCGGGCGACTCGTACCAGTTTCCGTGGTCTATAAACTGCCGGAGAAGCTCCACGGGGGGCTGAGCTCCAAACTGTTCCGGTGCAGGCATGTTCAGGTCGTCCACGAAGATCACGCACTTCTTCCCCAACGGGGGTCCGAACACGCCCTTCCGTCTCTTGTCTAATCTCGACATGATGTTGTTCTGGAAGACACAATAAATACGGAATCAACCGCACCTTTAAAAACGATTACGGTAATAATGTCGTCACCGGGCCGTCGCTTTCATCCCCGCTTCCCGCGCGCTGACCTGGGTTTGGTTGGAGCTCGTGCGAGCTGAGAAATTGAGGAAGAAGGGCAGGTAGCGGTCTTTGTCCAGATTGTTCATCAGCTTGTTCTTCACGCACAACGACTTCCCGGTGCCGGTCGGACCGACGAACAGGAAAGGCCTGCGGGGGGGGGGGGGGGGGACAAGCGGATTTTCGTCAAGACAAAATGTTTATAACATCGGAAACACTGAAGAATTGATGGCACAGGTGCGGTAGAAGTCGATCAACAACGCAAGGCGACAATGCACTTTGAGAACGGGTATCGGGGCCCCTGTGACCCCCCCCCCCTTTGAATACTAACACTCCGTATCTGATCCCGAGGTCCATCAGGTAGGTGTATCGCACTGTGTCCATCGTTGGTACGACGACATCCTGCACTTTGGTGTTCTCGTCCCCCAGGTGGACATTCCTGATGACGTCGTTCCAGAGAACCCAGCTGCCGTTTCTTTTGAACTATTCAAGGGGAACACGGCGTGATTTACGATTTTAATACGAAAATCTCCCAGGGCGGCGTCGGCGCCGTACCTCGTAGAAGTAGTCGTACACCAGCCCTCTCGTGTCCATCGGACACTCCCATTTCCCCACGGAGGCGGGGATCGGGTGCCCGTCCGTCTCCCCGGACAGGGTCGCCCGGAGGAACCGACTGAACGTCTCTCTGCTGTCCGAGTCGCAGCTGCCGCCGGCGGACCACACCAGGGAGAAGGCAAACGCCGCCTGCAGCCGTCAGAGAGGAACAATACTATTTCACTGAAGCGAAAAGCGCAGAAACAAAAGTTTTGTAAAGAGCCGTTCCAAAGCCAGATTTCGGAATAACTCAAAGACAAACGCTGAGTCTTTTTTACCATGATCCAAGTGCGTAGGTTTTTTCCGACGGGATCCGTTTTCACGGGTTCGGCGAGCAGCGCCTCGAACAGTCGACACAGGGACACCGCGGTGTTGCTGTCGCTGGTGGAAATAACTTCCTGTGGACAAATGAATGACGCAGCTTGAACCAACACGCGTGTAAATAACCCCTTAAAAGGTTTATTGTTTTGTGTTGATTGCCTTCTTTTGTATCTGCCTTATTGGTTTTGATGTATGCCTTTTTATATTGTATTGTTTTTATGATTACCTTCGCATTGAAAATGCCGGAAGGTTATGTTTTGATCGCCGTGTATTTATTTATTTATTTGTATGCATGTTATTCGCAAAACTCAAAAAGTATTGAACCGAATCGCATGTAATTTGGTGGGATGATTGTTTATTATCCGGGGACCAGTTGATTAGATTTTGGGATCGATCGGGTCAAAGGTCAAGGGTCATGAACAGGTCAAAATGTTCTTGAATCGCATGAAATTTGGTGGGATGATTGGTTATTATCCGCGGACCATTTGATTAGATTTTGGGATCAATCGGGTCAAAGGTCAAGGTCAAGGTCATGGAAAGGTCAAACTATTTTTTTTTACCATAGCACGATACATTTTTGTCCAATTGGCATGCAACTAATGCCAAAATGTTCATAATTCAATGCCCAATCTTGTGATATGCGAAGGTATGCACTCTACCGAGTGCCCATTCTAGTTTTCTATGTTTTAGTCTACTTCCTCTCAGAGCTAATTCTGACTTGAATGTTAAAAGGAAGCGCACCTTTATTTTATGTTTAAGAGCTAACTTGATGGTACGGCTAAATATGTTACAGACGGATGCGCATTTCATATAAAGTTTCATCGTTTGAATGGACCCGTATGAGGCTGATGCTCTTACGGTGGTGACAAGGTGGTATTTATTCAAGAGTTTTGGTTCATGTTCATACACCGAAAGAAAGAAAATAAAGAAGTTCACCATCAGTAAAGTCTCACGTCGATTGAGATCCGGGGATCCGTTACAACGCGTCTAAATGTACCCGTTGACGCGTGTATTCGTTGTTGATGTCGGGGTTGTTGTTGTTTTCTCCGGGCGCTTACTCTGCATTGCTTGCGCAGCACCCTGAGGGCCGGCGGCAGGAGCCAGCGGAAGAGCTCCAGCAGCAGGAGGCGATTGTCGGGGCTCCGCAGAGCGTCGGGGAGATGGTTGATCCAGGACATCACTAAGGGCTCCCAGCCCAGCTGAGACGGCTCCATGTAGATCATCCCACAGCGGCTGACTGTGGCGGGCTGCGGCGGAAGGGAAATAAACGGCGACGTCGTCAATTCCCATTGGCTCGACCGATTTGTCACATTTCTACTGCGAAGCTTCGACTCACCGAGGCCTTCGATAGATCCATGGTTTCAAAGATCAGGCTCATCTGATTGGACATCTGGATGATCTCGCCGCTCATCAGGCACAACTGTGGAGACAGAAGGGAGAACAAAGAGGAAAGGTGTGAGGAAAAACAGAAATGGATAGAACGTATCAGACGTAGGATCCACTGGGCACCTTTTTGTTGTCGTCCAGCACAGTGTTCATGCTCTCGATCCACAGCGTGTCGACGGGGCCGTCAAACACCACCCATTTGCGGTCTGGCGTCTCGGACGATGCAAACTCGCGAAATGTGTTGGCCACAATCCCATCGGTCCACTAATGACGAGGAAGAGGGGAAAACAGTGACAAATACACAGATGAAAAGAGAGAGAGCCCCCCCCCCCCCCCGTTCGACACCAACACTGTAAATACAGATCTCGTCAATCACTTCAAGGGGCGTGATTCACCTCGTGGGACACCAGGTCAAACTGTCCAAAGAGCTGTCCCATGGTGATGGACTTTGGGTTCAGAGTCCTGAAGGTGACCTTCTCCTCCTCGCCGTCGCCTCTCTCGTTCATGAGAGTCAGCGTGTCGGCGAGAACGTGGAGCACTTTGGTCTTACCGGAGAAAGGCTCGCCCACCAGCATGAACCTGGCGCGGAGAAACAAACCCGACAATGTTCAAGCAACATCAAACCTTTCCTTTGAGCCGGACGCCACGATCGCAACATGACGACGTTTAGATATGGTGGCGTCACAAGGAGGCCACGGGTGGTGGAGGGACGCGATATCCCCACTCACTTACAGCGGCCACACGACAAAATGGCCGCTCGGGCTGAAACTACATCTCCCAGACTGCCTCACCACTCACCCAGCTGCAGCTGCTCAGGACATCTAATTGAAGCGGGGCTGGGAAGCTTAAGGGCGCCATCACACCAGACAAGACTTTTAAAAGAGCAGCCGCTCAAAACACGCCGGGCAAAACATGGCAGTGCGCCTGTGGAGCAGCCAACCGCTGATTTTGGGTTCAAGATATAAAAAAATATAAAAAGGAAAGCGTACGGCGAACACCACCGTCTATTCCGCGAATTGTGTCTCGATGGCGAAGCTTTCAGTTGCACTTCCCACCGAGCAGGAGTCAGCTGGAGTCGTGTTTATATTTTGAATTATAAAGCTCTTCGTCATTAAATACCGCTAGTAAGAGGTTCTCCTCGGGAGAACAGGAAGGAAAGCCCGCCTCCTGCTTGATCCGATTGGCTGCCTTGGGCCTCCTGCTTGATCCGATTGGCTGCCTTGGGCCTCCTGCTTGATCCGATTGGCTGCCTTGGGCCTCCTGCTTGATCCGATTGGCTGCCTTGGCCGAGTGTGACATTGATGAGCGGCGCCTCCGCGCCTCGTGCTCAAAGTTGAGAATATTTTAACTTTTAACCGCGCCTGAGAAACGCAAGAAGTTTTTTGTTTAAAGAACCTTTTTCTCCCCCGGGACGCTTTTTCTTGAAGAATGGACTTTTTTTTGATTTGTTTGATGAATAAAACATTCCTCTTCATTTTGAAACCTATCACTTTTGCCTGTTTTTACTCCGCCCTAGCCGGCACTATAGGGACAGTCCATGGCGTGACAATATATATATATAGACGACGTACCCATGCCTGACTATCATCATCTCGTAGGTCTGGATCATCTTCCCTAAGAAGACCTCTGTCGCCTGCACGTTGTGGTTGGAACAGCACTCTTTAGCGGCCTCCAGAAACAGCTGGCAAGGACGTGGAAAAAAACACAGAAAAACAATGTTTACAATTTTCGTGACAAATATTAGACTAATATATTATATTAAATATATTAGACTAAGAGTGAGGATACGTATTCATTATATCTGACCTGATAGTCAGCCTCAGGGAGGGAGATGCCCGGGAACAAATCGCTGATGATCCCATTGAACAGAGGAATATCATGGGAGAGAAACTTGGGCTCATTGACATCCTTTATGGACCTCAGGAGCTGGACGTGACATGTGGAGACAGGTGAGAGGGTTAATCACCGCCAACCATCTAGAGACGTTTATCTTCAGGGCGCAGAGGAGAGACGAGCATTTCCGCCAGGAGGATAATGCAACTCCATCACACGTGTGCCTGCGTGAGCGTGTGTGACACAGTCGAAAGGGTCGGTGTTAAATCCGACTGAGTGGAAACTACGCCACCTAGCGGGGTTAATGTGTACTTGCACTTTGAGTTGAGTTGAGTTCATTTCGATCAGCAAAATATACAACAATCAGAATGAAACAAAAGAAAGTGGCTGACAGAAAGGGTCAAGACTGAAGCTATCTAGCTTATAAGTGCCCTAACCTATGATTACTCCATAAAAACTTAGATCAAAGAACCCCATATATATATACATGTATATATACAAATAGTATATGTATAAATATAATATATATATACATGTAATTTATATATTATATTTATATATATTATCATATATGTTATTCTATAAATATATATATATATATTAGATTTAGATTTAAATATATATTATTATTATGTATATATTAAATGTATATATTTTTAAATATATATATTAGATTTACATTTAAATGTATATTATATATATATATAAATCAGATTAATATATATATATACATATACATACATACATATACATATATATACATAAAACAAAAACAAAACAAACAAACCAGAAATGTAAGAACTTGTTACTTATTATCATCAATGCTGTTACGTCTATACTTCTCCATAGTCATATCTTTAAACTTTTTTCTTGAATATCACCAGATTTTTACTTTCTTTGATGTTTGTGTCTTTGATTTTCATAACAGACGCAAGGGATTGTGGGGGATCCCCAGAGCGACTCGGGATTCCCCAGAATAAACCCAGTTACTACGAGCCTGCCCAGCTCCATGAGATTCATGGACCAGGAGACGTCTCACGGGGGTCACACGACCGCCTCCGTGTCCGTCCACAGCCAATCACACGTTCTACCGTCGCGGCCGGATGCTCGAGCGGTTACCAGGATGTCCTCGTTCTCGTCGGTGTACTTGAGCTTGAGGTTCCCCGCAGCCACCAGTACAGCTTTGACGGCCCTCATGCCGTAGTCGTAATGGAACTGGGAGGACAGCTGCTCGGAGCAGAGCCGGTACGTCATCATGATCTTCACCGACAGCGGTTTGGCGTTCAGGAAGCCGTACGAATACAGAGAGATCTCTGCTATCAGCGCGTAGTCGGGCACCATCATGGCCACCGTTCGGAACAACACCTGCACCGGAGAAACCAAAGAGAGAGATGAGGGCACTGACCATGTTGGACCGGCACACACTTCATGTTACATTAGTGGTTCTCAAACTGTTTCTGTCACGCTCCACTCTGGAGGAAGACACATGTTCACGCCCCACCAACAAAATGGTCTCTGCTGACTTTCTATGGAAATAGCTTTTTGTGACTAAATCCATCTGTGCTTTTTCAAATAATAGAATGAAAATTGCAATCACTTTCAAGTAAACCAAATGTGCAATCACTTTGTTAGAACAACATGCACATGTATATAAATATATTTATATACATATATTTATATATATATATATATATATAAATATATATTTATATATATATAAATATAAATATATAATTATATATATATATATATGTATATTTATATATTTTTTTTATATGTATATATTTATATATTTTTATATATATGAATGCAAAAAATAACAGTGGCATAGGAATAGCTGACTGGGACGACAATGAACATGCTTTGCACTGGACATATGTTCCCGATAATAACAATAAGTACAACCTGTAAAAAACCACCACAGATCTTTTTCAAACGGGCTTGACACGGCCATACTTAAGTCCTGCTCAATGTCGAGCTCTTCTTTTGAAGGGCAACAGCACAAAAGCCAATTTTACGGAGATTGTTTTTTTGGCAAAACGCCAAGAATCAGCAAGTCGGCAGGAATCTTTGAGCCGTCGCGTATGTGCAAGCGTGACCCGCTGACGCCGTTACGTAAACTTGTACACGAAGGTACAGGCATTTTCACATGTATTGATTGTATGACTTGAAGGCGTGTGAAAGAACCATCGATTCAATGCAGTGTATCATGTATTGAAGAGCTGGGATATGATAACGTAGATTACACTCCATAATGCAGAGTAGAAAGCATAAACAGACAATATGTTGACGCTGCCTGATCAAATCCTCACTGTTTACAGACCTTGAGGTTGTCTGGCAGTTCTGAGCGTCCCGCATAGCCAGGGTTCATCGTGATGGACACGAAGCAGTTGGGATTCAGTTTGAGCATCGTCCCCTCGAAGTCAAAGTACTCCAACTTGGCCGCGACGGCCCTCTGGATGCAGAGGACCTGCTGGGCCACGACGGACAGCACCTCCAGCTCGATGCGGTTGAACTCGTCAAAGCACGCCCACGCGCCCGACGAGGCCAGGCCTTTGAAGAACTAGGAGGAATTTCACCAGAGGATTCAGGGTTTTTGTGTGCATTATATGGAATAAAAACAACAACATTCTTGCTGGTGTTACTTTGCCCATGGCGAGGTAATCCAGTCCGTCGGAGCAGTTGAAGACGACACACTGCACGGCCAGAGCTTTGGCGAGATCTTTGGTGGTTTCTGTCTTTCCTGTTCCGGCCGGACCCTCGGGCGCACCACCCAAGTTCAGGCAGAAAGCCCCAATCTACAAGCGGAAAAAGGGGAAGCCTTTGAATTCAATGTTGTAGCCCGGGATCACTGAATCAGGCTATTTGTTACATTACATTACATTACGTGTCATTTAGCAGACGCTTTTATCCAAAGCGACTTACAATAAGTGCATCAACCATGAGTACAAACTCAGAACAACAAGAATACAGAAAGTAACATTTCTTCAAGCAAGTCGAACTACAAAAGTACCATAAGTAATAAGTAAGAGACATTTAAGTGCCACTGTTTGCTGTCCTGTCTATATTTAATATTTAATATTTTTATATTTAATTTAATTTGTCAGTATTGTGTATTGTGTATGCATATATGTTGTATATATACATATATATTTTATTTTATATTTTACTTTGTATACTTCTTGTATACATCTATATCTTTCACTTGTATACATCTATATCTTTCATCCCTGTTTTTTATATTTTATATTTTATATTTTATTCTTGTGTGTTTCGTTTATTGGTGCTGCTACTGTTACGACAAATTTCCCCTTGGGGATTAATAAAGTATATATCTATCGATATATCTATCTCCTCATTGGTGGAACCAGCTCCCCGCTGACATCAGGACGGCAGGAAGTCTCTACATCTTCCACCGGAAACTAAAAACACATCTTTTCCGACTCTATCTGGATTAAAACACAGATTAGCACTTCAGTGGCTCTTAAATGTCTCTTACTTATTTACTTATGGTACTTTTGTAGTTCGACTATCTTGAAGAAATGTTACTTTCTGTATTCTTGTTGTTCTTAGTTTGTACTCTTGGTCGATGCACTTATTGTAAATCGCTTTGGATAAAAGCGTCTGCTAAATGACACGTGATGTAAAAAGTGCTAATCTGTGTTTTAATCCGGATATAGTCGTTTTTAGTTTCTGGTGACGATGTAGAGACTTCCTGCCGTCCTGATGTCAGCGGGGAGCTCCCTCCACCAATGAGGAGCCAGGACGGCACACAGTCTGGATGTTTTACCAGCGTTCTGTAGCATCGGTCCGTCAGCGGAGTGATGACGAGACGCGGCGAGTTCCCCAGGTACTCGTAGGCGTACTTAACATCGCAGTTGATGATGCGAACGCGGACATCGTCGTTGTTCCAGTAGTACCGAAGCTGAGCCAGCCACTGGAAGTCTGTATCGTTCGATATGCCTGGGTAAAAAAGAAAAGACAAACGGAAACCTTTACTATTTGTATTTTTCAATCCAGCGCTCCTTCTCAACCGATCTGTTGCAGTCGAGCCCGCGGTCGGGGCCGGAGGTACCTTTCTGAAGAAGATCGGAGACCACATCCCTGGCGTGGACGTCGATGGTGACCAGCGCTCCCAGTGTGGTGCGTGTCTGTTTGGGCAGTTTCCCTCTCACCAGCTCCACGATGTCCTTCAGCTGATCCTGGAGCTGTTCATAGTAGTTCTTCAAACCCTACGGAGAGCACAAGCCCAATAACACTCCGGTGGCGCTGTGATGGTGTCACGCTTTGTACCTCTACCGTATGAACATTTTGAATGATTACCGCAGAATCAGTGACTTCTTTTAAATCACTTCTTAAAACCCATTTTATAGAACAGCTTTTAAGTGATCTTGTCCTTTTATGCAGAACTTTTTGGGACAGGGATGTCTATGTGTACAGATTGTAAAGCACATTTGTGGAAATGGGCTATACAAATAAACTGAACTGAAAACTAAATTGAATTGAACTTTGCTTCCCCTAATTTAGTTTGTCTGGTTTTTATTTTTTATTTAAATTTTAATATATATTTTTAAATGTTATATTTGTTTCTTACTATTCTATTTGTTTTGCCTTGACTCTCTGTAGAGCACTTTGTAAACATTGTTTTTAAAGGTGCTATATAAATAAAGTTAGTATTATTATTATTATTATTAAGACTGCATTCAATGAACTTATTTTTCCTCATAGTCATAAAAAACATGAAACCACAATTTCCCTCAATGAAGCTATAATTCACGTATTTGAAAAAGTAACATTTTCGGAGAAAAGGGGGAAAGCCGTACACGCACTTTTCCATTGATGGCTTCCTGAACCTCCGAGGTCCAGAAGATCTGCGAGGTGCAGAGCACCACCTGTCCGGGCCACTCCCTGACCCACTGGCTGCGTGCGCTCTGAGTGTAGGCCTGTCAGCAACAACAAAACACTCACTGACCCTTCTATGTTCACACACGTGTGTTACTGGGAGCTGTGGGAACATTGACCTCACCTCCCTGGACCGGTCCACTACATCTCTGACACTGAGAACCATCTGCTCCTCCACCTGCACCAGCCACTTCTCCATCGCTCCTTTGGTGGCGGACGTGGAGATGTTCTGGATGAGCTGAACGCGCTCGCCCTCGCTGCTGTACATGGCCTGCAGGGCGAGAACAGAGGGCCGTTCCATCACAAGGGTCCATCAACCGGGGGGTCGTGAACCAATAAGAAACAAAAGGGTTGATTGTCTTGCCTGGATATCCAGGTTGGGGAGGAAGTCCAGTTTGGAGATGCCCTCGAAGCACTTCTTCAGATGGGGCTGCACTCGCAGCGGGTCCTTGGTCTCAGACAGAATGTCCAGCATTTCATCGTTGGACAGGAAGAAGAACCTGCCGGAGGCGTTGGGCGTCAGTATCAATTCAATGTTTTGAATTTGAGCAATCATAGGTTAGGGCACTTGATATATATATATATATATATATATATATATATATATATAATATACATTTAAATGTAAATCTAATATATATATATATATATTTAAAAAATATATATAAATCTAATATATATATTAAAAAATATATATATAAATCTAATATATATTTAATAATAACATTTAAATATAAATCTAATATATATATATAATATATATTTATATAATAATATATATGATAATATGTATAAATATAATATATAAATTATATTTATATATATACATATACTATTTATATATATGGTTCTTTAAAATAAGTTTTTTTTGAGCAATCCTAGGTTAGGGCACTTATAAGCTCGGCAGCTTCCGCCTTGACCCTTTCGGTCAACATGAACAACACTGTGAACACGCTGACAGGTCTGATTCTACCGTGGGAAGAAGAGACGCTTCTCCTCCAGATAGTGATTCAGGCCCTTCATGATGCTCTCCAGCAGGTTGTTGGACTCCTGAAGGTTCTGGAGCAAACCGTTCAGCGAGGTCGCTTTTAGAACCTACGGGTTACAAAACATCAGTCAGCACTAACTTATTTTCGAGTAATGCGTTGTTAGGTTGTCATAGTTTATGTTGATTCTGTAGTCTTGAGCTTTAAATTAATACATATAGAAAGATATTATAATAGGAAATATTAGGGAGAATATTGATATTGTTGTTAATGTGTTATGAAGCATAGGGGGACTGTTTACTCTACGTATATGATTAATGAAAATGGAAAGAAGTAATGTCTGTTCATGGAGTGAATGTTAGTCAGTATTTCAGATTGTTGAAGCCGTGAAGTGACTTTAATGAAAACAATAACAGACGGGACTTTTAATGTGAAAATACTTGTTTAGCGACTTGACCGGAAGTGACATTTTGACCCGGGGGTCGTGACCTTTGACCTCTCCATTTTGATGGCGGGGCTTATATCCAACAGGAAGGTGTGAGAGGCTGAACTACCTTTGAGAGGAGCTGATTGGCTGATCCTGGGACTACGACTCTGTACTGGGGGAATATCGTTCTCTTTGGTCTTGACCCGGGTCCTTCAGGCTGCTTCCTGTTGAGCCCGGATCACCACGGAAACCACGATCCTGAGCCTCGATTGTTTGTTTACACTTCTTGCCGTTAAATATTGTTAAACTTAATTCACGCTCATCCGGAGCCTGATGTCCATCAACTGCCAATGGCCCAACTTCAGCCCCCCCCCCACCCACCCCCCGATGACGATACCTTCGGGTCCTTGACGCAGTGCCTCATGACGTCTTTCCAGGTTTTGTCCACGATCTGGAAAAGTCGTCCTTCTTCTGGAATCTGCTGCAGGATGTCCTGCGAGGAGAAGATGGGCTCCAGGTAGAGCCACTGGGCCTGCACCTTCAGCCACTCGTCGATGGTGTCCTGCATGCGGAGCAGACGCTCCTCCCATCGCTGAGGGCGGGGGAACGGAAAGATCAACCTCCGGCCAGACGCTCACGCAAACTGGGAGTCAAATAATCGTCATCGGGCGGATTAAACACTCACTTTGTTCTCCTCTTTAAACGGTTTAATGAACGGAGATCCCTTCATGGTCTGCATCTTGACCGTTTGGTCTTCCAGTAACGTCTGAATGTCGTCGACGGCGGTCAGGATGGACACGCCGGTCTCCCTGTACGGCTGATGTTGGAAAGAGATGCCGTCCCAGACGTGCGCCATGGCTTCCATAGCCTTCTCCAGGGAGAACTCCTGTGTGGGAGAGGGGGGGGGGGGAGGGGGCAGATTAGACCATTTAGACCTGGTCCCCGAAAACCGTTCCCCTGAGCCACGCCCCCTGCTCCAAACTCCGATGTCAGAGGTCGTACTTTACTCCAGCCGCTGCTGATGGACTCGAACTCCTCCAGATGAGGCGCCAGGTCTTGAGCGAGGATGCCGCGCAGCGTCAGGCGGGTGTGAGGAGCGAGGTCGTACCCCACGATCTCCGACATCTGATCCCAGTGGCGAGCTCTGATGCCCGGATGGCAAAAGATGGACACTAGGGGGAGGTGCTCCTGTGGAGACACATTCGACCGCTGACAACCAGCCGCTCTGAGGTGACCGCCACACACACACACACACACCGTACCTTGAACTCCTCGATCTGCTCCATGAGGGCGGAGCACAGATGTACCGTCGGGCTTTCCCGCTTCCCCGGCTCATCCTCGCCGCGTCGCCGGCGCCCGGCCTTGCCGCCGCTCTTCGCCGTCTCTTGCTCTGCCTTTTTCTGACTCTGTTTGAAGAACGCGAGCCAATTGGAGATCTCCTTCCAGGTCTCGTCCACTTTCACTTCGATGGTCTCGCTGTTCAGGTCCTGGAAGTTGCTGTCCATCCAGCTGTTCCCACGGAGGATGGAAAAGGTTGATATGGGTTTGAATGTGTTTGGGTTGAGACGCAGCAGAGCGTCAAAGCGACGGCGGTTTGGCCAACATTAAAAATGCTGTTTACAGCATTCCAGGCCGTCGGTTAACGGTTCACAACACGGACGTTCAACGCGGTCCGGGCCTCGCTTTGATTTGAGAAATATTTGATCCACTGACATCAGGACAGCAGGAAGTCTCTACATCTTCCGCCGGAAACTAAAAACACATCTTTTCCGACTATATCTGGATTGAAACACAGATTTGCACTTCAGTGGCTCTTAAATGTCTCTTATTGTGGTACTTTTGTAGTTCGACTATGTTGAGGAAATGTTACTTTCTGTCTTCTTGTTGTTCTTACTCTGTACTCTCGGTTGATGCACTTATTGTAAGTCGCTTTGGACAAAAGCGTCTGCTAAATGACACGTGATGATCGGCAAAAAAAGAAGTAATTTGACCGTCTGGGAATTTGACGTTTGTGAATGCGGTTGCACCTTTTCATCCAACTTTTAATCTGTCATTATTTGATGCTGGCATGAAGCGTTTTTACACACGTGTATGGCACGGTTTGTCTCTTTTTATTTGGGGGGGGCGTGAATTGTAAGAACTGGTAATCTGATCAACCCTGGACATCCAACCACGGACTCATTGAAGCAATCCGGAGGATAACGATGAGCCGTGAAGCTCCGCGCTGCAGCTCTGGAGCTCGTTGGCTCAGACGTCATCGACCGGGAAGATCGGGACAAACATTTGAACGTGATACTTCAAAATAAGACGTGAACAATCGGCTCGTTTCAGGGAGACACGGACCTGCTCTGTGTGCGCTGCCACTTCAGCATGAAGCCGAACAGCTTCTCGTGCAGCTGGACGCTCGCTTTGATGACCTCCACTTCCGGGTAACACGTCGGGGCCAGTTGGTAAAAGAGCTCTTCTTTGTTGATGGAGGCGATCTCCTCGTCGACCTCGTGGAGGAGCGTCCAGTCCGTTCTGACTTCTCTTACATACTGCACCAAGAAGGGAGGACAAGAATAGTAGTCGAGAAAACAACAGTAGAATTCGGTGAGACAATCATTGTGTACAATTCTGATCATTGCTAACGTCGTCCTGGCGCGGACACGTTTCAGGTTTTAGCACCTTTGAAGCTCACGAACTAACATGTTTTATCTTCTTTGTTTAAAAGGTACAAAAACTGAACAGTAGAAACAACACTTTGTGATTTTATGGCGGATTAGGAGACGATAGGTTGGCCAGGTGTGGTGAGTCCTGGAGTTTTAGACATGCTGATAGTCTTGTTCTTGACAGTCTATCCCCTGTTGGTCTTAATGCTAAGCTAAGCTAAGCTAACCAGCTGCTGGGCGGCTTCATATTTTGCAGACAAATATGAGAGTGGTAGGAATGGTCTTATCTTACTCTCAGCAAGAAAGTGAATACCTCGATTTGACCAAAGTATTTCGATCTGAGAGCGCCAGCGACACTCTGTACCTTCTGCATCAGCTCCACCCGAGACACAAGCGGGTAGCTCTCTGTCCTGCGGCCCAACGCTTCCAGCTGGACCATCAATCCTTCTCTTCTGGCCAGCAGCTCCTGCTTCCCGTTCAGCGTGGCCTTCACCATCAACTAGAACACCACATCGCCGTCCAGAGTCAGGTGGTCCGGAAAAATAGAAAAACACGATACATTTAAAAGAAGATGTATTTCTGTTGTAGGGGTCCAATTATGGAATAATGTTATTATGGATGTAAGAATGGTGAACTCCTTTTTGGTTTTCAAGGGAATTATTGAGAGTTAGTAATGTGATTGAAATGTATTTATATGGAAGATGTATGTGGATATATGTCTGCGTGTGTATATATATATATATATGTATACATATATATGTAGGTATGTATGTATATGTATATACTGTATATAGTTTGTTTTTTCTTTGTTATTTTTGTTTATTTGATATTAATTTAGGATAGGAATATATAATCATTTTTTGCTTCTACATACATGTATACATATATATGTATATGTGTATATGTATATATATATATGTAGGTATGTATGTGTATATGTATATATATTTTTTTTCTTTTGTTATTTTTCTTTATTTTCTATTAATTTTCTGATTTATTTGATATTAATTTAGGATAGGAATATATAAGCATTTTTGCTTCTACCTATACCTTTTCAGTCTTTCTGTTTTGTATATGATATAGAATAATATTTTATTTGATTGACTGAATAAAATACACAACAATAACAACAACAACAAATATAGTGCCTTGTCGGCGGACCCGAGGGCATTACCTCATCACTGAGTTGAAAGACGTGACGGATTTCCTGCGGCCAGCGAAAGAGGGTCTCGTTGAGCTCCTGGTCCTCGGGCTCGAGGGATTGGAACTGATGGATGAAGCTGAATCTACGGAAGGATTCCTGTCACAATGCAGTGTGGACAGATTGCGTGAGGATTTATGCGAGATAACCGAACCCAAAATGCTCCAGTGGGAGAGAGACCCGAGCTATCCACCTTGATCCTCGCGTTGAGTTCTGCGAGACCCGTTGCGTCGTTGACGCAGTCGATGACGTGGGTCATCTCCGCTGTGCTTCTGGGTTCTCTCAGAACGTTCTCTCTGATGGTTTCAAATTCAGAGCAGATCCTTCGAAACAGACGCGAGAAGAAGTGTGAGAGAGAGAAAAAACACTTACGTGACAATAGATTTCCCTAAAGATGTCGCAAGAGGCGACCCACTGTATGTTTTGCTCGCGGTGGCTGGCGATCATTTTCTCCAGAAGTGTGTCGGAGTAGCTCTTCGCCTTGTCGGCCAGCCCCCGGTTCAGCTCCTCGCAGTCCAGTTGGACCATCGAGAATTGGACCTTCACCGGGAGGCTGCCGATCTGCTTCACCAGGACGTGAAACTCCTCCATTAGCTGGAGGAAGCGGGGAGATCGCACACATCGTCATCCGATGAACTCGTAAAAAAAAGCAAGAATAGGTCCATGATCAGTGGTCCCCAAACTAAGACCCGCGGGCCGGATCCAGCCCGCGGGTCTTAGTTTGGGGACCACTGATCATGCGGCTTCAGCTTCCCGGTTGTGTGTACCTCGGTGTACTCGTCAAACGAGTGCTCCTCTTCGAGGAGCTTCTCCACTCTGGCCTGAGCCGTTCCGGTGAGCAGCCAATCGTAGTTGTCGACTGCAAAATAAAGCAAAAACATATATATATTTTTTAAATCAGCTATAAAACGGATATAAAACCGTATCCTGATCGGAAAATTATTATTGGATGACAAAATATCACCATAGCTCCGGAGGTGTTTGTCCGGTTGCTCCAGGTTCTGGAACACGGCAGTCTTCACGGTGACCCGGGCCCGGGCGAGGACGTGGTCCGGCACCTTGGTGTCCACCAACAAAGTCACGGCGCCGCTCTGCCACGATGGGATCGTCTGCACATTCTGTGGGTTTTTGCTGTTGCGGTCATCGATATATATATATATAAATATATATATATATCAACGCCGAGTGATCAAAGCCTCGAGCGGTGATTGTTTTTCTCTCGCGCGTTAAGCTCACTTGCAGCGTGTTGGCGATGACGTCGAGAATCTCCAAAACGCAAGCCTCCAGGTCGGGATACATCTCCATCTTTTCGTCGTCCAACGTCAGGGCCAAAGCGAAGACGGGCGAGCGGTGCCGATTGCTCGGATCGAAAAGATTGACAAACTCCTCGATGCTTCTCTGGAGCAACGATTTCAACTGGGAGGAGAAAAAAAAGAAGGGGGAAAAAAAGTGTTCATTAATTAAAGGAAGATATCGCTCAGCCAATTAAATTAATGATATAAATATATATATATATATATATATATATATGTATATACGCGGCTGAAAACAATTTTCAATTGTTGCCTAGTCCAGGGTTCGTATGGTCATGGAAAACCTGGAAAAGTCATGTCATTTTTAAATGTTTATTTCCAGGCCTGGAAACGTCCTTGAAACAAATGAAATCACAAAAGTTGTGGACAAGTCATGGAAGTGTTGTTATGTTCACATGTTCATTTACGCCCAGTTTGAAATAAATAATGTGTTTATAAAAGAAAGACGCTCAAAATAGAAGCCAACCTACTAAAAACGGAAAAGTTCGGTGACCATAGCAACAGCAGCTCCGGGATAATCCACCAT
>NC_079396.1:27452236-27479736 GCF_029220125.1 Pseudoliparis swirei
ATCTTTAAACCCGCTTAATCTCGACAAACCGACAACACATGATGCTTAAAATACTAACTTATCAACTGAAAAAAATATTAAAATTACATTCCGTGACTCAACAACGGTATAGTTTTTATAAAAAGTCAACTTTCAGTTGTGTATTTTGTCCTGATCCATTGTTTACTGTTGCCGGGTGCGAAGTGCATTCTGGGATATCGGCTGGCCAGTGTACTCAATGGGCGGATAAATTCACATCCGGGCATTTTAACCAGCCGTTACTTGACAGAGAGAAAGCCCATATCCTATAGCACTCGTTACGTATGATGATATAGGATATTAGATTTTAATTTGAAGGGGGAGAACACTTACCAACCAACACATATGTAGCATGTTAAAGTTATAAATAACGTGTCCATGTTTGAAACAATAGTTTCATTTAATTACATCACTAAAGCCGAGAAGACCCCCTAAAATAGGCGTAACGCTGCCCTGCCTGTAAGGAGGTTAACATAACGTTCATTTGTCGCCCAAAAGTTTCAGTTACATATCCGTAAAATGTCAGACTATGTATCGGCTTACCTGTTCGTCCATTTAATATCTTCTTTCTTTGAGTAACTGTAGAATCAACAGATATTTTGTGTAAGTTTTATCGAGCTTGTCAACGTACTTCTGGGACAGACATTGAAATGACCGGGAGTCGTTTCCGTAGTAACAGTAACCACGGTAGCCGTTTCGCGGGAGGGAGGCGGGGCTTCATGGTGTTCGTCACCAACTGCAAATTCTGCCAGAACTACACACAGGCATTAGAGATGATGATATAATATAGTGATGAAAAACAAGTTGATTGTTAAATTAACAAATGTATTGAAGTAGTCTGTTTGTGTTATTTTAAAAACTTTTTTATTGCATTTAAAAATGAAAAGAAAAGGGATATCTGATGTGTGGAGCTTTTTTCTACCTCAGGTTATCTACAGGTTAGTCTATTGCACGCTGACACCAGGAGAGGTCGCTTTCCTTATAGCTGCTCGTTGTGCTGTAGAATTATTTCCTATCTGATGTAAAAATAAAAAATGTAATAATAAGTAATAAAACGCTCGCTGAATGTTTATCGCTTTTCTCAAAACACTTTTCCAAGACCAATAATATCAACATGAATCCATAAGAAGGATTTAAAAACACATTTTATGACCAGCATGCGATGTGTTTGACTTCCTGTAGGGGGCAGCAGCTAGTAGATTACCGGAAATGGACTAGAGAAAAGCAGCAGCAGCGGAAGTAGTAGAAGAAGAACAACAGACTCTCCTTCGCTAGCTAGCCAGCTGCTGCTGGGAAGTAGCGTCAACAAATCCAGGTATTGTGACCCGTACGATCATGATACTTGTTTAAAACTGTATACACACGTCGATGGAAGACAATAAACCAGAAGAGTACTATTTCCGGTATGCGCGTGTTCGAGAGAAGCGCGCCGAAAAGGGTGTCGCGTTGTCTTTGTTTTGATTCGTGAAGTCAGGCCTCAATGTTGTGTTTGTCACCGAAGGCCCGAACTGTTGTCAGACCTATCTGTATCTGCCCCCCCAAAAAAACCTCTGTGGCGTTTTATTACGTACTGGAAAGGCTTTTTGTGTGTGTCCCCTCAGAAGTTAACCATCTTACCTTTGTCCTCGTTTTCAGGATAGTTGTCAAAATGAGTTATGCGGAGAAGCAGGAGGAGATAACGAGGGAGGAGTGGATGGATAAACTCAACAATGTCCATATACAGAGAGCGGATATGAACAGGCTCATTATGAACTACCTTGTTACAGGTGAAGAAAACCAATATTTAATGTATTCTTACTCAAAATGTGGAAGTGTGCAGAGGTTCAAGAGTTATTTTATATTCAACAGAGGGCTTCAAGGAGGCGGCGGAGAAGTTCAAGATGGAGTCCGGAATAGAGCCCAGCGTGGACCTGGACTCCCTCGACGAGAGGATTAAGATCAGAGAGAAGATCCTGAAGGGGCAGATCCAGGATGCCATCGCGCTGATCAACAGCCTGCACCCAGAGCTGCTGGACACCAACCGTTACCTCTACTTCCACCTGCAGGTCGAATAACAAGCAATACATTCTTATTTAGCGGACGTCAAGGTTTTGCACTTCGGGCGATCTCATTTCTAGTCGTACGTCTGTTATATACACGACCGGTCAGAAGTTTTAGAACAACTCAATTTCTCCAGTTTTTATTGAAATGTACAGTTTAATTTCTCAATGTACTCTGAAATTGAAGCAGAGAGCAAATAAAGAATTGAAGCTAAAAATAAATTATTAAATGTTTTGTTTAACAAGATGTAATCTAAATGTTTGACTCCTTTTGCAAATATAACAGCCGAACACCCTCGTATAGCATTCTTTCTGAAATGGAAATCAAATATTTTTCGAAGGTTCTTCCAGCTGCAAGTTGTTAACCCATAACCTTTTTTATTACTCTGAAATATACACTATTTTAAAGTTTTTGGTAACCTGAACTTTTTAGTTGAGTCAGTTTGCCGCTGACCGTATTCACTTGAACTGCTTACATTTCAATAACAACTGGAAAAATGGGGGTGTTCTCAAACTTTTGACCGGTTGTGTACACATATTTATTTATTTGTGTTGCCGTGTGCAGCAGCAGCATCTGATCGAGCTGATCCGTTTGAGGGAGACCGAAGCCGCCCTGGAATTCGCCCAGTCGCAGTTAGCGGAGCAGGGCGAGGAGAGCCGAGAGTGTCTGACCGAGATGGAGAGGACGCTGGCGCTGCTGGCGTTCGACAACCCGGAGGACTCTCCTTTTGGAGATCTGCTCAATATGCTGCAGAGGCAAAAGGTACGCTCGTTGGAGCACGTGGGTAAAGGTCATCGCTGGACATGATCATCTCATGCTGAATGTTTTTCGACAAATTTCCTATTTATCGTACCCGATTTTCACAAGGATCGCATTTGTTTTCCTGCACTTACAGGGTGCAAACGGTCAGGGAAAACTTGGGAAAGTCATGGAATTTTAAAATGGTTATTTCCAGGCCTGGAAAAAGTCCTTGGAAAACAAATAAACCCCAAAAGTTTTGGAAAAGTCATGGAAATGTGTTAAATTCACATTTTCATTTACGCTGAGTTTGAAATAATGAATGTTTTAAAGAAATACGCTAAAAATATAAGCTGGCATATGCTCTCATACTGACGGGGCAATTTTTTTTCTTTTCGCGCTGCTAGTGAACGCAACTAGCTCAGGGAAGCGGTCGAGATAATCTACTATGCCAGGGAAGTGAAGCTTTACCCATGCTTGGCTACTCTGGTTGTGTGGTGGCAAAACATTAGACATCTCAAACACGGGAGAGGCTCCATTCACGAGCCATGCTAAAGAAAGAAGACCTCAGAGCGCTGCTAATTGTGGAGCTACACAGCTAGCCGAACTACAGCGAGAAGCTACACAGCTCGAAGCTACGACTAGAAGCTACATGGCTAGAAGCTACACAGCTAGAAGCTACCAATTTCCCCAAGAATCATGTATGTTTTCCTGCTCTTAAAAGGATACGATAACGAGCGCGTCTCTGTCCCTCAGATCTGGAGCGAAGTGAATCAGTGCGTGCTGGACTATGAAAACAGGGAGTCGACGCCGAAGCTGGCCAAGCTCCTGAAGCTGCTGCTGTGGGCTCAAAATGAACTCGACCAAAAGAAAGTGAAGTATCCCAAAATGACGGACCTCAGCAAGGGAACCATCGAAGACCCCAAATAATAACGTGGTCGCGAAAA
Organism: Pseudoliparis swirei; assembly: GCF_029220125.1. Lineage (NCBI taxonomy): Eukaryota > Metazoa > Chordata > Actinopteri > Perciformes > Liparidae > Pseudoliparis > Pseudoliparis swirei. Next base: position 27,455,980 of record NC_079396.1, read on the forward strand.
GAAAGAAAGAACGGACACGTTTTCCTTTATCCATTTATACCCCCGACAAACGGAGCACAGCCTTTCTTCTTCTTTTTGGTAAGGGTTGCTTTTTGATACTTTAATAACTTTAGAACGTGCAAACTGGATCGATGGCATTTTAAAAAATTAGAAAAAAACGACTTCTCACACTAAAGTAACACACAGACCATTCTTGAATTGGTATTATTATTTACATATTTTCTTATGTAAACTTATATTTTAGTTCCACTAGTTTTTTCTTGTTCTTCTTTTTTTTCCTGTCTGTTGGCAGGGAAAGTCGTCGGCATCGGAGGGTGCGATTAAAGCCTAAATTAGGCCGTCGCTTTCTTTGTGCGACCAGTTTGATGTTCGGCGGGGAAACGACACACAAACTTTTTAGCGTACATCCAAACAATACACATTTCAGATAGTAGTGTTTTATTTTATTTTGTACAGCTCGTACCCTCTTGTCAAGATACTTTGAGATCTTTCAAAGTACCGGGACCTTGAAAGTTGAGTTGGGCTTGAGAGACGTGATGAGAAGACGTGATGAGAAGACGCACGCATCGACGGGAACCAGGAGAAAAACCGTCACGCTCTACGAAGATTCCTGGAAGGCTCAAAGAAACCGGCAGCTGAGAGGCCGCCTCGGTTTCATCCGCTGCACGATGTCACAGGCGGCGTTTGGAGATGTGAACGTATGGAGCCGCTTTGCAGACGGGTTATTGACGCGTGTGGATAAGAAGCGCTTTCGCTCAATTTGATGTGCTTTGTTCTTTTTGCTCTGATATTATTTTGCAATAAAAGTGACATTTTAAACTACGCAGGTCATAAAGGACTTTATGGCTCGGAGTGTTCTTTTATTCTGGAACTCATCAAATATGTTGTACAAGAGCAAAGGGGGAATGTAAGTACTGCACAATTAATAAGTGTGTATATATATATATACTTATGTGTGTGCATATGTATGTATGAATATATACATATACTGTGTATATGAATGTATAAATACATGTATGTATAAGTTTTGTGTGCATATACATGTGTATATATATATATATCGATATGTATGTATTTGCATATCCTCTGTGGTGGATATGTATAAATATATATATGTTTTTTAAGTAATGATACAATGAGTATCCTGGTTTTTACATCATATTATGGTAAATATTACATTTCATGTCATTTTTAGCTGACGCTTTTATCCAAAGTGACTTAAAATAAGTTTATTGAACCACGATGACAAACTCAGAGCAACAAGAATCAAGAACGTAATGTTTCTTCAAGAATCCAAACTACAAAACTATGAAAAGTATAATCAGTTTTTATTCAAAGTAGTGAGAAAATATGCAGTTATATATCAGATCAATGTCTGCATGTATTTATCAGACGCCCCAAGATTACTGTATGTTTACAGTATTATATATTAAATACATAACTGCGGTCTGTCTCCACCCGGAAAGGAGCGGTGAGGTGGGGAGCGGTACATCCTGGTACGTCAAACGAACATCCTGGAGGCGACACTGTTACTTTTTTTTTTTTTTTTTTTCCTGGTGTATTTTGGGGGTATATTTGCACTGTCACCGTCTCCTCCTGCGGTTCTTCTTTTTTATTAGAGAGAGAGAGAGAGCGAGAGAGAGAGAGAGAATATGACACGTGGATCACTCCTCCTGGGGCATCGGGGGAGAAGATATGCTCCCTCCTCCCGGCAGCTCAGTTCCGTCATCATCTTCATCTTCATCATCGCGTTCAGTCCACAGTAAATATATGGACACATGAAATGAGAAGGCTTTTCTTTTTGTCGCTTACTTTTACAGACTTGATCGACCGGAAATAGATAGAAAGTAAAACAGGGGAGAGAGGGGGAGAGGGGGACTGCTGTTTACTCGCGTTGAATGGCAGTTATTCAAAAATATGGCAAGAAACATAGTCCAGATTTGGGGTGTCACGCGGAGAGCCGGCCGTCCGACAAGGCCGGAGCTCCCGGGTGTCCGAAGAAGTGTCCTGAACGCAACGGCTACTGGTCCAGGTAAAGCTTTCACCTTCTGCCTTTCAACACGACAGCGCTGTGTTTTCCCGGTGGACCGTGAACGTTACACGCGAGAGTGATTAACAGACTTTTTAATGAGTATACTTTTTGGAGCAACTGTTTTTGTTCTTTATATATATATATATAATGTTCTCGTGAATGTTGACGTTGTGTCAGTCCCTGTGTGTCGCGGCGCGTGGGGGCTGGAGGTGACACGTATCACGTCGTCCTGGCTCGGCGAGGACGGAGGAGCCACCGAGGAGGAAGTAGCGACGTGGTGCTCCCTTCATGCACACATGAGTGTATGTCAGTTCTGACATAGTTTCCACACCTTACCGTCGCGTGCATCCTCAAAACCACCTCAAAACCACCTTAAAACCACCACCCCGAAACTCTCCCCTGACGAGGTACGACGCTGTTAGGAGTTCGGGTTCCCAACTTCTGCTTTTAAATAACCTGATTTTGAAGAAAAGGAGGTTTCATCCGGGGGTGGTTGTAAGATTAGGGGTTCCCATTCAGAACCACCTTCATGATGATTACATTTTAGGGTTCTCTGTAGAACCCCTTTAGTTAGGTGCTAGATTACACCTTTGGAATATGAAAGAGTTCTGGGTAGAACCTTCCGGATAGGTTCTATAAGAAACCCTTGGAATATGAAATGGTTCTCTGGAGACCCCCTTGGTTAGGTTCTAGATTAAACCTTTGGAATATGAAAGGGTGGGTTCTTGTGAGGACCCTTAGAAGGTGGAAATGGTCTGTATAGAACCCCAGGGAGGGTTCTGAGTGGAACCATTACACCATAGTATGGTTCTCCCTAGAACCCTTTCACCCGAGGGTTCTAGGGAGAACCATATATGTTGTGTTTTAACCGAATAACCCTTTTTTGATTTCAGTGATCGGCTTTACTTCTGAGAATTCACTTTGATATGATGAATGCACTTATCAGAGAAGACCTCTCCTTTTCATGTGACCCCCCCCCCCCCCCACAGGCCAGAGGCGAGGGTATGGACGGTGGTGCTGCTGCTCGGGACCTGCCTCCTCTACTGCGCCCGCGTGGCGATGCCCATCTGTGCCGTCAGCATGGCGGAGCAGTTCAGCTGGACCAAGAGGGAGTCGGGCATGGTGCTGGGCAGCTTCTTCTGGGGCTACTGCTTCACCCAGGTCTTCGGGGGCTACGTCAGCGACCGGTGGGGAAAAAACCCCCAATAATTCATTAAATCCAGATGGACAGTTGTTCTTCTCCGGCGTTGGCGAGACAGTCCCGAGAGAGAAGTCTGAAGCTCTAAACGCGGGCCGTGTTCTTCAGGATCGGCGGCGAGAAGGTCCTCCTGCTGTCTGCAGCCGCCTGGGGGTCCATGACCGCCTTCACCCCGGTGCTGGCCCACTTCTGCTCCCGGCCCATCGTCTCCATGACGCTGGCCCGCTTCCTCATGGGCTTGTTGCAAGGTGAGCCGGACTATTCAAATCAATTCAGTTTATTTTATATAACCCAATATCACAGATTACAAACTCTCCTCTGACGGCTTTACAATCTGTACACATACAACATCCCTGACCTTTGACCTTTACATTTGTTTAAATTTTTTTTAAATTATGAGACAAAAGACAATACATAGATATAACACCTAGAGGACGACGAAACAGTGGACACAACATCATAAAGTCAGAGTATTGAGAAAAAGAAGAAATAAATAAAGAAACATGCATATGTACCTGACCTTTGACCTTTGACCTCACATCGGATCAGGAGAAACTCCCAAGAAATAGAAAAAACCCTTTCACATGGAAAAAAACAGTGAAGAACCCTTCAGGAGAGCAACGGAGGAGGATCCCTCTCTCCAGAACAGACGTCATGTGTACAGAAGGAAGAGTTACAGAGTGACATCACAGGGCCGTGGCAGGAGCCATCAGACCCAGCCAGGTCCGACTGAGCCCACGAGACGTGACACTTATTATTCCACTTGTTAAAGGTTGATGAGTGTCTGAGGGGTTTAGCTTCGTTTTTTTCTCTGAAAGTAAATTTGAAGGTACTTTTTGCCTGAAACGCCTCTGGAACGCTCTCCCCATCCACATCCGTCAGGCTCCCACCCTACCATTATTTAAGCAAGCCCTCAAAACACACCTCTTCCAACTCGCTGACCCCTGACCCCGATACGACTCATACGGCTTCCCCAGTTTGTTTTCCCTTCTTTATGTTACTGTTCCTGTTAGTTCGTCTTGTCTGCTTTCTTTTTGTTTTGTTCTGTTTGTCTCTTGTTCCCTGTAAAGCGTCTTTGGGTATTTAGAAAAGCGCTATAGAAGTCTGAATTATTATTATTATTAAATTCATATTTTATCGACGGAAGAAATGGACGAGGACTTCCTTCACGGAGTCACGCTGTCATTGACTGAGTGACCCTGGGACACGCGGCGACGTCTGTCGGATCCCAGAATGCAGTACAACACGTTTATTACTACACGTGGGCGTGGTGTCTCGGGTGCGTCTGTTAACCTTGCTGCAAGATTTTTTTACAAAACGGGGGGGGGGGGGGGGGGGGTGAAGTATTTTAAGATGTTTGTTTCGTATTCTACTTTTTTATTGGCTTTTTTCTCTCTCTCTCTCCGAACATTAAACCTCATTATGTTTTTGTGTGTCCGCCTGATGTTTCTTTAGGGGTTTATTTCCCATCTCTGGCGAGCCTGTGCTCTCAGAAGGTGGTGGAGAGCGAGCGAGGCTTCCTGATGAGCACCGTGAGTAGCGGCTCCTACCTGGGGTGAGTCATGGGGGGGGCGGGGGGTTAGTGATGGAGTGATCATGTGTGATGCCCCTTTACTGCTGACACACTACTCTGGTTGTATAGAAGTCTATGCTTCATGTGTTGAAGCTGCCTTCTCTCTCCTGACCACCAGGGGGCGACTCCTCTGGTTGTAAATTAAAAAAAACAGTGTCAAAATGCTCACCTCTTCCATACGGTCTATCTACTTATGGATGAAGTATTCTCCTGAACGCCCCGCCATCTGTTTGCACTGCAAGTCCTTTAAACATGTGTGTGTGTGTGTGTGTTTGACCAAGGTGTGTGTGACCCCCCCCCCCCCTCTGGTCTTTCACCAGCACTCTGGTGATCGGAGGGGCCGGCTCCCTCATGCTGGACCTGTACGGCTGGCAGAGCATCTTCTACGCGTCGGGCCTCCTCTCCGTCCTGTGGGCCTACTGCATGTGGAAGTACCTGCTCAGGGGAGAAGGCAAGGGAGGCGTTGTTTTTACAAGGTCGCGTATTAACGTCGCGTATTGGCGCTCATCGTTCATGTGTTCAGGTGCTCATGTGCTCGTCTTCGTCTGCAGGGCCCATCATCACCCTGGAGGCCCTGGGAAGTGGTGGCGCCCAGTCCACGCTGTCCAAAAGGCACTGGTTGAGGCTCCTCAAGCAACCTGCAGTCTGGTGAGAGGAAGAGTAATGAAGTGAATGGGAGGGGGGGGGGGGGATGTCATTCTATCATATCTTTTTACATATAAAATTGTATAAAAAAAGGACACCCTTCTTTAGAAAATAAAAAAATATATATACTTTTTATATCAATCGTCACAAATTACTCTTATTTTGAAATTCAAACAGCCCCTTTTTTTTTTTTACAACTCCCAAGTTAGTAAAAAAATATGATCATCTGCAGTGACTTTGAACAACTACAAACGTTATATTTTACTCGGGGAGGGGGGCGGGGGGGGATCTAATGCTATTATATTATTTTTATTTTGAAATCCTAACAGCCCTTTAAAAAACAAAAAGAGTACATTTTGAATTATTTATATATTTTTTACAATCGTTAGGTTATCAAAAAAATATGATCATCTCCAGTGACTTTGAACATTTCCTTTTATGTTAAAAAGCAAACAACAACTTCAAACATTATTATTTAACTGAGAGGGGGAGGGGGGTTATGTCAGTATGTCATATCTTTTTATAAATTCATATAAAGTTATTTAAAAAGAATATTATGTAAACAGATATTTTTATATATAAAATTGTATAAAAAAAGGACAACTTATCTTTACTAATGTCTTTACTTTTTATATCACCCAGAAAAAGACCCAATCGTCACATTGTACCACACATGACTTTTATTTTGAAATTCAACCAGCTCTTAAAAAAAAAACAAGATGGTGATGATTTATATTTTAAATATTTAAAAATACATCATTATCTTTGATGATCTTCATTGACTTTGAACATTTCCTTTTATGTAAAAAAACAACAGAGCTATCACAGAAACATCGACCTCCATCGACCTCCGTCGGCGACCTTTCGGTCGACCTCCACCTCTCACGCGTCCGTCTCTCTCTCCTCTTTTGCCCGACAGCGCCGTGATCGTGGCACACCTCTGCGCGGCGAGCACCTTCTTCACCCTCCTGTCATGGCTGCCGACGTTCTTTCAAGAAACTTTCCCCGACGCCAAGGTACCCACGCAGGCCTCTTTTTTTCCCCGGTAGAGGTGCCGACGTCTCGTTTGAAAAAAACATTCTAACTGGATGGAAAACTTTCCGTAATTATTTTTCATTTTAAACCATTAAATCTTTCCCTAAAACCTCATTTTTGGGGATTTTTCACAATCCTTTTTTCAGGAAATGTAACCAGGGTTCATACGATCATGGAAAACCTGGAAAGGTCCTGGAATTTTAAAATGGTTATTTCCAGACCGAGAAGTTCATTGGTCATGTGGATGAACCTGTTCATTGGTCATGTGGATGAACCTGTTCATTGGTCATGAGGATGAACCTGTTCATTGGTCATGTGGATGAACCTGTTCATTGGTCATGAGGATGAACCTGTTCATTGGTCATGTGGATGAACCTGTTCATTGGTCATGTGGATGAACCTGTTCATTGGTCATGAGGATGAACCTGTTCATTGGTCATGAGGATGAACCTGTTCATTGGTCATGTGGATGAACCCTGTTCATTGGTCATGAGGATGAACCTGTTCATTGGTCATGTGGATGAACCTGTTCAATGGTCATGTGGATGAACCTGTTCATTGGTCATGTGGATGAACCTATTCATTGGTCATGTGGATGAACCTGTTCATTGGTCATGTGGATGAACCTATTCATTGGTCATGTGGATGAACCTGTTCATTGGTCATGTGATGAACCTGTTCATTGGTCATGAGGATTAACCTGTTCATTGGTCATGTGGATGAAGCTGTTCATTGGTCATGAGGATGAACCTATTCATTGGTCATGAGGATGAACCTGTTCATTGGTCATGTGGATGAACCTGTTCATTGGTCATGTGGATGCACCTGTTCATTGGTCATGTGGATGAACCTGTTCATTGGTCATGAGGATGAACCTGTTCATTGGTCATGTGGATGAACCCTGTTCATTGGTCATGTGGATGAACCCTGTTCATTGGTCATGAGGATGAACCTGTTCATTGGTCATGTGGATGAACCTGTTCATTGGTCATGTGGATGAACCTGTTCATTGGTCATGTGGATGAACCTGTTCATTGGTCATGTGGATGAACCTGTTCATTGGTCATGTGGATGAACCTGTTCATTGGTCATGAGGATGAACCTGTTCATTGGTCATGTGGATGAACCTGTTTATTGGTCATGAGGATGAACCTATTCATTGGTCATGAGGATGAACCTGTTCATTGGTCATGAGGATGAACCTGTTCATTGGTCATGTGGATGAACCTGTTCATTGGTCATGTAGATGAACCTGTTCATTGGTCATGTGGATGAACCTGTTCATTGGTCATGAGGATGAACCTGTTCATTGGTCATGTGGATGAACCTGTTCATTGGTCATGAGGATGAACCTGTTCATTTGTCATGTGGATGAACCTGTTCATTGGTCATGAGGATGAACCTGTTCATTGGTCATGTGGATGAACCTGTTCATTGGTCATGTGGATGAACCTGTTCATTGGTCATGTGGATGACCCTGTTCATTGGTCATGTGGATTAACCTGTTCATTGGTCATGAGGATGAACTTAAGTTGTTTCCTGGGGAGGAAGGCCTGATGTTTTATTTTGAAAATACTTGTTTTTTAAAGTGCGCTCTCCCCTCCAGGGCTGGGTGTTCAACGTGGTCCCCTGGCTGGTGGCCATCCCCTCCTCCCTGCTCAGCGGCTGCCTCTCGGACCACCTCATCAGTCGAGGTGAAGCCACCGACGAGCAGACATCACTTTGTTTGTTTAAGAGATGAAGTATGGAGGTAGATGAAGAGTCTTTATTACGCCATTTAAAAAGAAAGAAGAAGGTCATGGAGGGCTGCTGATGCATTCAAATAACTTTTGACAAAACGGAGCAATACGATGTCAGCTCAGCTCCGCGTTCTCCTCACCGAGAGTCAAAACCACCAATAGAAACTCCTCGCTCGTTCAGCAGCGTAAGCCCCGCCCACTCGGAGATGTTTCTTTTGCGAGCGCAGGGTTTTGATTTTCAGATTCTAGTTTCATCAGCAAAACTAACAATTAATTTACCTGCAAACGAAAAATTTGGCATAATAATGACACAAATCTACCTTCATAAAAAAGCGGATTAAGAATAATGGAGCTTCCTGTCCCCCCCCCTCCCCTAGGCTACGACACGGCCTCGGTGAGGAAGTTAATGCAGGTAAAAAATTAAAATTACAAAAATGTGACGGGTGACTAGTTGTTGTTGTTTTCCTTTGGACGCCTCCGTGTCATGACTCGTGATGAAGATGTTTTCTCTGTTAGTTCTTCTCCATGGGCGTGTCCAGCGTGTTCACCCTCCTCCTGTGTGGCAGCACCACCTTCCCCTGGGCCGTGGCCTTCGTGTCCGCCACCATGGGCTTCATCACCTTCAGCCACAGGTACTTATTGTTGGATGTGTGCATATACATACACTACCGTTCAAAAGTTTGGGATCACCCAGACAATTTCGTGTCTTTCATGAAAAATCACACTTTTATTTATCAAATGAATATAGAATATAGTCAAGACATTGACAAGGTTAGAAATAATGATTAATATTTGAAGTATTAATTTTGTTCTTCAAACTTCAAGCTCAAAGGAAGGCCAGTTGTATAGCTTATATCACCAGCATAACTGTTTTCAGCTGTGCTAACATAATTGCACAAGGGTTTTCTAATCATCCATTAGTCTTCTAAGGCGATGATCAAACACAATGTACCATTAGAACACTGGAGTGATCGTTGATGGAAATGGGCCTCTATACACCTCTGGAGATATTTCATTAGAAACCAGACGTTTCCACCTAGAATAGTCATTTACCACATTAACAATGTAGAGAGGGTATTTATGATTAATTTAATGTTATCTTTATTGAAAAAACAGTGCTTTTCTGTGTAAAATAAAGTCATTTCTAAGCGATCCCAAACTTTTGAACGGTAGTGTATATATATATGTGTATGCAGGCACGTGCACAGATAGAGCCCTAGTGGTGCTCAAGCTCCTCCCCCTTTGCCCTGGATGAGAAAAGTGCCCTTTTTGCTGGAGCCCACTTTTTTCATTTATTAGTATTTAAGAATAAAAGTTACGCTTTCTGTCAAGTCCCCCCAAATGTGTTTTAATATCCGACGGGGAATTTATTTGAGTTCTTGTGAGAATTTCGCCCGGACATGCTCCGCGACGCTCAGGAGACCCCCCCCCCCCTCCTCCCCCGCCGCGCCCCTCTCTCCTCCACTTCCTCCTCCGCCCAGTGCTCCTCGCGCCACCGAACGGGTGCGCCTCCTTCTCCTCTGACCGGCAGCACCAGAGAAACAGGTCATGACGGTGTTTGTCCCCTGACGGTGTTTTGTGATAAATCAACTACAACATTAGCGCTGCTGAACACATGACGTCACAACTGGTCCGACGTTTCCTAAAAAAATAAATAAACAAAAACTCACGAAATCCGTGATTTCAAAGCCTCGTCCAGCTGTTTACTGACGTTAGTTATGTTTAGAGAATAGAGAGAGAGAGGAGAGAGAGAGGAGAGAGAGAAGAGAGAGAGGAGAGAGAGAAGAGAGAGGAGAGAGAGAGGAGAGAGAGAGAGAGAATTCTTATTCCATTCTATTTAACAGGGGCTAGTCTAGGATTTGCGTGTAGTTTGAGGACCACTGCTCTTGGCTGTTGATGTCTATCAATATCGCTCATTTTGAAAATGATGTAAGAGGGCAAAACGGATCCGTATCAGACCAGCGAGGAGGGCAATACGTGGCTGGCATGAAGACCCATTAGCCAATCAGAACGCTTGTACTGTTGTTGCTATATAATAATTCATCTTTATTGATAAAGAAAATGTAAGCTAGCTGTCTAATCCTGCCCAGAGGAAATGCAGGTCGAGGATGTATTGCTCCATCAGTGTAATGCTGCTTATGCTTCAACTCTGTCAGAATTTTTTTTTAGCATTGGGTACCCTTTTTTTTGCTTTGAGCACCTGCCCCCCAAAATGTCTGCAAGTGCCTGCGTGTATGTATGTATGTATGTGTATATATATATATTTATGTCAGCCACAAAAAGAAATATGTATTAAAAAAATATATATATATACATATATAAATCTCTCTCTCTCTCTCTATATATATATATATATACATACAAATCTCAGCCAAAAATATTTATTGTTGGATTTGTGGAGATATATATTTATATTATATATTTTTTTAATAGGTGTACATATATTTAACAATATATATATATTTTTCTATATATTAAAATATATATATATATATATTTAAATGCATATATAGATTTAATAATGTTTGTGGCTGAGATTTGTGAGTCAGTTTAGCACCTTGTATTGCTGAATAAATATGGCTTATTATGGGAAGTTTTTATTTTACAGCGGTGTGTCTGTAAATGTTCAAGATCTCGCGCCTTCCTGTGCCGGATCTTTATTTGGTAAGTTAAGGGAAGAAAAATATATATAAAATTGTTCTCCCCAGTAATTGTGCTGAATCTGACCCGTGTGCGTCTCTTCTGCAGGAGTCATGAATACGTGCGGCGCGTTCTCAGGTGAGCTCTTCTCTTCCTGTGATGAATCTTGCGGCGCTGAAAAAGTCCAAACTTTTTGAGCCCGACGTGTCACATGCATATTTCATCAAGGGAGCGCCACGGCGTTTGCGTCAGATGAATAATACAGAGGTGTGTGTGTGTGTGTGTGTGTGTGTGTGTGTGTGTGTGTGTGTGTGTGTGTGTGTGTGTGTGTGTGTGTGTGTGTGTGTGTGTGTGTGTGTGTGTGTGTGTGTGTGTGTGTGTGTGTGTGTGTGTGTGTGTGTGTGTGTGTGTGTGTGTGTGTGCCTCCGTGCAGGCGTCCTCCTGGTGTACTTCTCCGGCTACCTCATCGAGACCACCGGCTCCTGGACGTCCGTGTTCGCCCTCATCACCGCCGTCAACCTGCTGGGCCTCGCCACCTTCCTGGCGTTCGCCGACGCCCGCCGGGTCGACATCGACCCGAGCACGGGGCGCCGCCACAGCGTCCACATCTGAATCTGAGAGCGGGGGGGGTTTCAGCTCGCGGCGGCTAAAAAGGTGCTAATCTTTTTAAAATATTTGCAGCGTAGATATCGGTTGATGCGGTTTCAGCCGGGAACTCTTCTCCGTTTCTCGTCGGCACAACGTCGACCGATAGCCCAAAAACCTCCTGCTTCCTCCTGAAGGGGGGGGGGGGGGAGAGTACGGTACATCGTTAGTTCTGCCGGCGCCATGTTGAGAGCCGACCAGAGTCAACCAATCTCGATTTCCCTCGGTTACGCTCTTCATTTGTAACAGAACGTGTTACTTTGTACGAGGGAAATGTGTGTGTGTGGGGGGGGGGGGTCTTTTATTAGTACGCCCCACTCACCCGTCACCCGTCTGAGTGACACCTCATTACCCCGGACGCTAATTACTCGGCAGACGCTCTGACGTCCTTCACCATTTACCTGCTCGAGTCCTCGTCGCCATGGTTACAAGCTCATCTTATCGTTACTGTCAGGGGGAGGGGGGAGAGAGAGGGGGGGGGGAGCGGGCGGGCGATGTGTTTTGAGTTGAAAGATCAGAGGTAATTCATTATTTTAGTGATTTATGTGATCAAATGTAATAAAAATACCTCACGTAATTATTTTTGGAGTATATTTATATGGCTTGATTCATCTTCTTTTTTTTGGAATGAATATTTTCAGAAGAAATATATATATATATTAATTAAAAATGAGTAAATTATTAGCGGTGTGATGCAGTATGAACAAGAAGAGATGTCTATATTTGGGAAGGGCGGGGCTAGAGGGGTGAGGCCCCTCCCCTTCCGGTGTTCCCTCGTTGGATCTTATTGGAGGAAAGAAATGTGTGTGTTTGTCAAAAGAAGCAAATCCTTTTTTTTTTTTTATGGCGTTTGAATTGTGGAATAAGTTCAACACGATATGACGCTTCTCAATTTAACAGAAACTTTAGTTTTAAGACCGACACTTTCGCCACGTGCAACAATTTTTTTTCTTTAAATACATTTTCTTTCAGGTGCACAACCGACACGATGAATGTTGTACGGATATCGGGCTCTCGTGATTTTGTTTGTTTCTTCAGTCTCGATGTTTACTTTTACATTTATATATATTTTTTTTATTGGGTTTATTTAATAAGGGATAGTGCACATTAATAAAAACATTTCAGTAAATGTGCCAGAGTTATTAGCCAAGAGGCTGTTTTTCATCTGTTACTCTATGCATTCGTTACTTGGTGACGAGAGAACTTTTTCTAAAGGTTATTGATTGTTATTGATTATCGTGCATCGCTACATTGTTGCCTTTCTCTGGAGTTTGTGTTGGAGTCGTCTTTGGGGTTTCTATTATTTTGTGGCTGGATGGATTTCTGATAATGAAAAGCTTATCGTCTCCGTCAGCGGCGACGCTAACGTGTGCGTCTCTAAGTCAAACGTATTTTTCGATTGTTTGCTAATTATTCAGAAAAATTAATGTTGACATCAAATCTGATTTCCTTTGATTCTGTATTCTCTGTTTTCGAGTGTCTGCCGACGCCTTCCAGATACACAATATATTTTCGATACACAATAACACATTTTGCTTTTGATGCTCTTTATTGCATTATTTACAACCGCTTTCATTTTTGTTTTTCCTGTGTCTACCATCTTGGAAAATGTTAAATAACCGATCTCTGTTCCCGAAAGCATTTCTGTCGACTCCTGTTTTGATAACGTGTAAGATATGTACGATAGAAAGAATAAATATTGCAGTATTCTAATGCTTTTTAAAGATGCGTTGTATTTAAAAGCATATATAAACTTTGAATAAAAACGAGTCTATTTTGTCAACAGCCTGTGTGAGTGCGTGTGTTCTCTGCAGAGCCACCAGGGGGCAGCACAGTGTCACCAGCGAGCAGAAGGGAGGCTGACACTGCCGGATGAGCTCCTAAAAGAATACATATTGTTATTTTTTGGCCTATTTAGCTTCAATAACACGTTGTCTTTGAGAAAATATTGTAAAAAATACATATTTAGGTGTTTATTTGTACAATTTTTTGTCTATTTGTGTCAGTGGATTTTTTCTAAATTCACTTGAAAATACAATTTAGATGATGCCGAATTTGCCTAATTAAATATAACATTTGAGAAGACAAATGTAATCGGTAGTCAACTGGTAAAGTTTCATGTTATCTATTAGTTCATTTTTATAGTTATTCACCATGTAGTGTCTTCAAAATGTGTGTAATTTAACAACACGCAATTTAAAATTTGTCGTTTTCTCTAAATTAGTTTGTTCGCTGAATTCAGAGCATTTATAAACATTTAACCGGTTCTAAAGGTGGTGTCCGTCTGTCTCTTTGTTAAATGTCTGCTGACGGTGAGCGATGCCGAGAGGTCCGTCAAACGGATCTGACATCACTAAATTAAACAACGATTCTTCTCACCTGGCTTTATCCAACGTTCAGATTTCTGTTCTGGGGAATGTATGCAAATGAGCTCATATTTAATTAAATACGGCCTCATTTGCATATTTAACCATAACTTTTCGAAAAGCTTCTGAGGAATTGTCACGGTTCTGATTATCTATGTCAAGGTTCTGAGTATTTATGTCAAGGTTCTGAGTAATTATGTCAAGGTTCAGAGTATTTATGTCAAGGTTCTGATTAACTATGTCAAGGTTCTGAGTAATTATGTCAAGGTTCTGATTAACTATGTCAATGTTCTGAGTATTTATGTCAAGGTTCTGATTAACTATGTCAAGGTTCTGAGTAATTATGTCAAGGTTCTGATTAACTATGTCAATGTTCTGAGTATTTATGTCAAGGTTCTGATTAACTATGTCAAGGTTCTGAGTAATTATGTCAAGGTTCTGATTAACTATGTCAAGGTTCTGATTAACTATGTCAATGTTCTGAGTATTTATGTCAAGGTTCTGATTAACTATGTCAAGGTTCTGAGTAATTATGTCAAGGTTCTGATGAACTATGTCAAGGTTCTGAGTATTTATGTCAAGGTTCTGAGTATTTATGTCAAGGTTCTGATTAACTATGTCAAGGTTCTGAGTAATTATGTCAAGGTTCTGATTAACTATGTCAAGGTTCTGAGTATTTATGTCAAGGTTCTGATTAACTATGTCAAGGTTCTGATTAACTATGTCAAGGTTCTGATTAATTATGTCAAGGTTCTGAGTATTTATGTCAAGATTCTGAGTAATTATGTCAAGGTTCTGATGAATTATGTCAAGGTTCTGAGTAATTATGTCAAGGTTCTGAGTATTTATGTCAAGGTTCTGATTAACTATGTCAAGGTTCTGATTAACTATGTCAAGGTTCTGATTAACTATGTCTTGGTTCTGAGTATTTATGTCAAGGTTCTGAGTAATGTCAAGGTTCTGAGTAATTATGTCAAGGTTCTGAGTATTTATGTCAAGGTTCTGAGTAATTATGTCAAGGTTCTGAGTATTTATGTCAAGGTTCTGATTAACTATGTCACGGTTCTGATTAACTATGTCACGGTTCTGATTCATTATGTCGCGGTTCTGATTAACTATGTCAATGTTCTGAGTAACTATGTCAAGGTTCTGAGTAATTATGTCAAGGTTCTGATTAATTAAGTCAAGGTTCTGATTAACTATGTCAAGGTTCTGATTTTATGTCAAGGTTCTGAGTATTTATTTTGGGTTCTGATTAATTATGTAAAGGTTCTGATTAACTATGTCAAGGTTCTGATTATTTATTTTGGGTTCTGATTAATTAAGTCAAGGTTCTGATTAACTATGTCAAGGTTCTGAGTATTTATGTCAAGGTTCTGAGAAATTATGTCAAGGTTCTGATTAACTATGTCAAGGTTCTGAGTAATTATGTCAAGGTTCTGATTCATTATGTCACGGTTCTGATTAACTATGTCAATGTTCTGAGTAATTATGTCAAGGTTCTGATTAACTATGTCAAGGTTCTGAGTAATTATGTCAAGGTTCTGAGTATTTATTTTGGGTTCTGATTAATTATGTAAAGGTTCTGATTAATTAAGTCAAGGTTCTGATTAACTATGTCAAGGTTCTGATTTTATGTCAAGGTTCTGAGTATTTATTTTGGGTTCTGATTAATTATGTAAAGGTTCTGATTAACTATGTCAAGGTTCTGATTATTTATTTTGGGTTCTGATTAATTATGTAAAGGTTCTGATTAATTAAGTCAAGGTTCTGATTAACTATGTCAATGTTCTGAGTAATTATGTCAAGGTTCTGATTAACTATGTCAAGGTTCTGAGTATTTATTTTGGGTTCTGAGTAATTATGTCAAGGTTCTGATTAACTATGTCAAGGTTCTGAGTAATTATGTCAAGGTTCTGATTAACTATGTCAAGGTTCTGAGTAATTATGTCAAGGTTCTGATTAATTATGTCAAGGTTCTGAGTAATTAGTTTGGGTTCTGATTAACTATGTCAAGGTTCTGAGTAATTATTTTGGGTTCTGATTAACTATGTCAAGGTTCTGAGTAATTATGTCAAGGTTCTGATTAACTATGTCAAGGTTCTGAGTATTTATTTTGGGTTCTGAGTAATTATGTCGAGGTTCTGATTAACTATGTCAAGGTTCTGAGTAATTATGTCAAGGTTCTGATTAACTATGTCAAGGTTCTGAGTAATTATGTCAAGGTTCTGATTAATTATGTCAAGGTTCTGAGTAATTATTTTGGGTTCTGATTAACTATGTCAAGGTTCTGAGTAATTATTTTGGGTTCTGATTAACTATGTCAAGGTTCTGAGTAATTATGTCAAGGTTCTGATTAACTATGTCAAGGTTCTGAGTAATTATTTTGGGTTCTGAGTAATTATGTCAAGGTTCTGATTATTTATGTCTTTGTTCTGAGCAACTCTGTCAAGAACCATTCGTCGGTTCTCGAGGAGCCTATTCCGCTCGTGGCCCCCGATGCCGAGTCCGGGCGAGCAGGCGGCGGCGGCGGCGCCATATGGCGGGAAGCCGTGTGCCATGCCGGCGCCACCTTGGCACTGCCCACGTGTGAACGGCCAGACGCTCGTCAACCCAGCAGCCCACTCCCCTCCCTCACGGGACCCTGAACGGGGCCTCGGGTTGCCATGGAGACGAGGGGGGGGCGGTGGCTCGTGGGCTGCCGCGTGGCGACGAAAAGCAAAAAGGGGCGGGGTCACGAGCGAATGACAAGTAACAAGTCAGATAGAAGTCAGAGGGGGGGGGGATCCGGACCGGGAGATGGCCGACATCGTCGTGACGAGTGGCTATTTAATGAGCGGAGATGAAACATGGCGAGGGGGTGAGCCCCCCCCCCCCCATCATAGAGCCAGAGATACATGTAAATTAAATCGCCCCATTAATTAGTAATTAACATCAAGTTAATGACATTCCGCTGCGTCGCCATCCGATGTCCTTCCTCCCGTGGGGGGGGGGGGGGGGGCTCTCTCCGGTCCCCCGATCTGAATGCTAATCAGTGCGAAGCTAAAGAGCCGTATAGGGGCCCCTATACACTAGAGGCCCCGTTCAAAGACCGGTCATTGTGTGGGAAGGATTAATGACTTTGTGGCTCCTCCTCCTCCAGAGGTTCTGCGGCATCGAGCGCCATTGACGTGTTTTCTTCTTTTTCTTAACGCGCTAATTGCGTTGCGCCCATTAGCTTAACGCCGGGCTCGTCCCCCCCCCCCCCCGTGACTCGGAACTACTTTTAACCGTTTTCTTCCACTTAAAAAAAAAGAAAAGAAATGAAATACAACTGGCGAGCGTTAACACGTTTAATTTCAAGGACGCTGTGCGCGTCGGGGTCTGATCGGCTCTGAGGGCCCCTGCTGTGCTTACATACATCCATATTTTTTTGGGGGGGGAGGATCTGCTCTGTGATTGGACGGCGGCCGGGTTTACATCGTCTCTGTGAAGACGAGTGGAGTCGACGCTCGGGTACGCGGCGGCGGACGCCAGCTCCGAAATGAAGGAGATGTGTTCATGCGTTGATGATTCTGGGAGGGGGGGGGCGTGTCTTGCAATGCTCAGCTGTTCTTTCTTTCTGTCTCCATTATGAATTCCTCTTGTTTCACTCTTGCTATCAGGGTCTCTCTCTCTCTCTCTCTTGCCCCCCCCCCCCCCCCACCTTCTATCCAAACTCTGTTCTGGTACACAGTTGACCCTTTAAAAGGATCCCCTGAGCCCGAACACACGCACACACACACGCACACTCGCACAACTAAATATGTTGATTTCTGTCATTACCCGTCAGCTGCTGCCTCCTGCCAGGCATATGGCCCGAGTTAAATCTAAAGAGCAAATGGAGCCGCTATTGAGTGGGGCATCATTTTAATGGAACCCTGGGGGACCGGACCCACACCTGCGCAATAATAACATTAAATCATGCTCAACACGCTGGCCAGATGAGGACAGCGTTGGTGTGTGTGTGTGTGTGTGTGTGTGTGTGTTTGGTTTCCCTGGGTTACCAAACACGCCCACGTTGAGGACAACGTCCCGCCGAAGCCTCGTGGAGGCGTGACGCCGCGTTCACACTCGCGTGAGTTGACTCGATGTGGCTCTTCGCTTCATTGGCGCCTCAGAGGGGGCGGGGCTTAGAAGAGGCGGGGCTTGTCTCCGTGGAAACAGTTATCATTTCCTTCATCCACCATGAAGAACTAACCACTAGTTCTGCTTTATACTTGTTGAGGACGTCCCACACACGTCTGAACATGTAACGCCCTCGTGTTCGGGTTCATAACATTAATATAATAAATATATATATATATATATATATATATGTTTGGAAAGGTTCTGAGTAATTATGTCAAGGTTCTGAGTACTTATATATTCTGAGTACTTATGTATTTATATATATATATATATATATATTTGTCAAGGTTCTGAGTACTTATATATTCTGAGTACTTATGTATTTATATATATATTTATATATATAATATATATATATTTATTTATGCTGAAGGACGATAATCAAGATGGCGGGTCATGTCACACTTCCGGTCATCTGGACAGAAAGTTCCTTCAGAATAAAACTCTATTATGTTGGCCTTCAGAATAAAGGTACCGTCTCTCGGACTTCAACCGGCATCCGTTTTATGCATCAACTCTGACATAATAAACTATAACATTCATTCCTATGATAATTATTATATTTGTCATCACTTACAGTGATCACAAAAAACACAGTGTCTTCCTCTTATGCTTCACAATAAATTCTTCATAATATTTTCCTATTTATCACATCTTTCTGTATTCATTTCAAACGTAACACTTCCTTTACCTACATGTGCAAATCCCAATAAGCGTTTACAGCTCTCCGGGCTCCAGAGGGACGTTTTGGTTTCCTTCCTCCCAGTGTTTGTTTTCTGGTTTCAGAGGAGAAGACGCCCGGGCTGCTCCTCAGCCGCTCTTCGTATTTGTGATTATATAAGCCAGCAAAAAAGAGAAATAAAAAAAGAAGACGAGAATGCCCCCCTGCAGACAGAGCGCATGCATGTACTCTGCTCATTTTGCCAAATGAGCGGTTACGGAAGGTCAGAGGTCACGAGTCGGAAAAGAAACGACAAAATGACCGAATAGATGTTTGGAAATATAATTTCCCTAAAACAATACGGTGCTTTTGCCTCTTGGCGGGGAGCGTCAGACGCTTTAGTTTCAGAACAAATACTCTCACAACTGTGTAAACAGAGCTAATCTTCCTCGACGCCGATGTTCGCTTCACGTATCCGAGGCCGGAACGCCGCTTATTGTCTTCATCATCGCCTCAGATAGCAAATGTCAGAAAATATCAATTAGAATGAGAAAAAAAAGAGTTGCAGGATATATTTTCTCAGTCAATAATCGAATCATCGTTTTCTTTGTGAAGAAAATCTGAAACGCATGGGGATGAAAAGAAGACTTGAGATGTCGGACTGTCACTAACTACAATATTCATGAACAACCTGCTGTCTGGTGAATGTGAAGTGACAAAAAAAAAAATAATGAAAGTCTATCAGAGTTTCCCAGAACAATTTCAATTCAGTTTATTTGTAGAGCCCATTTTCACAAATTACAAATGACCCTCAGAGTGCTTTACAATCTAGACATCCCTGACCTTTGACCTCACATGGGATCAGGAACAAATAACAAACAACACTTCAGGGGTAGAAAGGTAAGAACCCTTCAGGAGAGACCAGAGGAGGATCCCTCTCCAGGATGGACGGGACAACGTGACATCTTCAAGAAAAAGCTTATATTCAATTCAATTCAATTCAGTTTATTTGTATAGCCCAATTTCACAAATTACAAATTTGTCTGGGAGTGCTTTACAATCTGTACACATAGACATCCCTGCCCCAAAACCTCACATCGGACCAAGAAAAACTCCCAAATAACCCTTCAGGGGAAAAAGGAAGAAACCTGCAGGAGAGAACAGAGGAGGATCCCTCTCCAGGATGGACAGAACAATAGATGTCATGTGTACAGAAGGACAGATTTAGAGTTTAAATACATTCAATGAATGTGACAGAGTGTATGAATAGTTCATAGTAGGCATATTCCACGATGGAGACCTCCACGATCCATCAGGCAGATGGCGGTGGGGAGGAGGAGGGCGGAGTCTCAACAGTGGGCGGAGTCTCAACAGGACAGTGGCGTAGTCAGGAGCAGGAATTCCACGACCCAGACCTCGATGATCCATCAGCAGATAGGATCTATGCCGTCTCATAGGGTCCGATGACCCCATGAGACGTGAAGTCAAAAGGACTCCGGGGAGAAAGCAGAGTTAGTAACGTGTGATGGAGAGATGAAAATTCATCCCTAAGGAGAGAAAAGAGGAGATAGGTACTCAGTGCATCCTAAACGTCCCCCGGCAGCTATAAGCCTATAGTAGCATATCAAGGGGCTGGACCAGGTGAACCTGATTCAGCCCTAACTATAAGCTCTGTCAAAGAGGAAGGTCTTAAGTCTACTCTTAAACGAGGTGACTGTGTCTGCCTCCCGGACTGAAGGTGAAGCTGGTTCCATAAAAGAGGAGCTTGATAACTAAAGGCTCTGGCTCCCATTCTACTTTTTAAGACTCTAGGAACTACAAGTAGTCCCGCATATATATATGTTTTATTTGTCTTCTTCATAACGACGGAGCTCCAGAGCGACGAACGCAAATATCGAAAACACGCCGTCGACCTTTTGCAAAGAAACCCAAACAACAACGACGATGAATGTGTCGTTATGAAATAACTCTTTTTATTCATCGCTCCATGCAGGTCCTAATAATGTGCAGCGTTCTGTTTGTGCATGCACACGAGGAGGTTAACCCCCCACACACACACACACACACACACACACTCATCTGTTCCAGCTCTCTCTCTCTCACATCTCCAAAACACACCGCCAGATCCCCCCCCCCCCTTGCTCTTTGCTAAAAGTTTGGCTGTCAATCATTGGTGGCCTCGGGCAACAGGCACTGATGAAAAGACCCCTGGAGACGAGGAGAGACTCAAATTAGATTTCAATGGGGATGTTTGAATATTCATATCGGGGAGGGAAAAAAAGAAAAAGAAAACATCTAAAGGTAAAAATAAAAAAAAAGCCGCTTTTTGATCTCGTGCGCACAAATATCACTTGTGTGCGTTTCCCCGGGTCCACGGCGCGCTCTGGTTCCACGGTGTTGTCCCCCCCCCCCCACCGGCCCGGGTCCGGCCCCGGCTCTGTGTGTCTCAGCCTCCTCCTGGGTAGGGGGGGGGGGGGGGGGGTGGAATAATGATGACGAGCTACAAAGGAGGAGAAAGAGCCATAATGAATGTTTATACTAAAGGGACCCAATAGAAAGGGCATCCGGACTAAGTATTCAGTAATTAGTATTTAGCAGAAGTTGATCGCCGAGTGCACGCACACACACATGCACATGCACACACACATGCACACGCACACACACACACACACACACACACACATCCAGGGCAGAATCACTCAGTGTAAACTTTAGACACGGGGAAGCTCCCCCGACAGCCGCCGTCAAAACACGGCTCCATCGCTCCTGTCAACATGTTTACTTATTATTTGTATAATTGACTCCACTTAGGACACGCCCCCCCCCCCCCCCCAACAAAAGAATGTCGACTGGACTCACAAGGTGTGCCGTTGGTTTATTTTATTATTTTCTGAGCGCACAATCATGAATTATGTCTCGTTGTTGTTGTTGTTGTTTTTGGGGGGCGGGGTTATAGAAAAGAATAATATACATATTTATTTTCTAAGGGGGGGCCGACCTCCTCCGATACTGGAGAGGTTTCCATCACTTCCATCTGGGTGGAGATGGAGACGGTGGAGGATGTGAGGAGATGCTCGTGCTGCTCAGACCCTTCTTCATCATCTTCTTCATCATCATCATCATCATCTTCTCCTTCTTCTTCTTCTCCTTCTTCTTGTTATTTCTCTCTCGCTCTGCTCCCCCCCTCCTTACAACATGATGGTCAGTCCACTGCCAGGCAATCTGGTCTGTGATGTTCTTCACACCTCCGTCGAGCCAAAAAGAGAAGAAGAAGAAAATACAATCTTTTGACAAGATATGATGACTCGCCCAGGTGGTGTGTTTCACTGGGGGGGGGGGGGGGGGGGGGGGAGCAGAGCCAACCAAGGTATGTGCGTGTGTGTGTGTGTGTGCGTGCCTACAGGATAACATGGTGTGTTTACCCCGGGCCCTTGTGATGCCGAGTGTCACCCGGCTCCGGCCCCAAGCCCCGAAGCCACAGAGGAACCAGCTGTGAAGCTGACAGGTCTTCATGCACTCACCTCCACACACACACACACACACACACAACCAACACACACACACACACGTTCATGGCCGGAGGTTTAAGTCCACCCCCATCTCCCACACACACACACACACACACACACACACAGACAGACACACAAGCCGCAGGCCGTCTCTCTCATGCTCCAAACACAGTGCAAACAGGGATATGTTTCCAGAGCTCCGATATATATATATATATATATATGTGGAGATTACTCATAACCTGAACACATTTTTTTACAGTTTGATGGGAAAAAGATATTGAATGTCCGAGTGAAACGCAGCACATTGTTCCACTTTAATATCGTTTAAGACACAAGATATTTTATATATATATACATATATATATATGTATATATATATATATATACACTACCGTTCAAAAGTTTGTGGTCATCCAGACAATTTCGTGTCTTCCATGAAAACTCACTTTTATTTATCAAATGAATTGAAAATTGAATAGAACATATAGTCAAGACATTGACAAGGTTAGAAATAATGATTAATATTTGAAGTATTAATTTTGTTCTTCAAGCTCAAAGGAAGGCCAGTTGTATCGCTTATGTCACCAGCATAACTGTTTTCAGCTGTGCTAGCATAATTGCACAGGTTTTCTAATCATCCATTAGTCTTCTAAGGCGATTATCAAACACAATGTACCATTAGAACACTGGAGTGATAGTTGCTGTAAAAGGGCCTCTATACACCTCTGGAGATATTTCATTAGAAACCAGACGTTTCCACCTAGAATAGTCATTTACCACATTAACAATGTATAGAGTGTATTTCTGATTAATGTTATCTTTATTGAAAAAACAGTGCTTTTCTTTGAAAAATAAAGACATTTCTAAGTGACCCCAAACTTTTGAAAGGTAGTGTATATACATTTATATATATATTATTATACATATATATATATGTATATATATATATATATATGTATATTTATTAAGTGGAGGTGAACATGTTGATCACTTACATTCCGTCAATACTTATTTAGTATTTCAAGTTTTCTGAATGTGCAAATCTTAAATTATTAAATAAATAGAAATATGAACATGGTTCAAAATTCTTGCTTCAAGATGTTGAAATATTAAAATCAAAAAGGTTTATATACGGTAAATACACATCGTAAAATACTGTGTTTTTATTAATTAGTGTATAAATGAGTCTCTGATGCTGTGTGAACTAACCCCTCATCCAGCTTCATAATATAGAGTTTTATTAATACATGTGTATAAACGTCACCATGGAGAGGAGTTGTAAAACATGACATCATAGATGTCACATGACGCCTCATCAGCCAGTCAGGAAGTCTCACGTAATCCCGCGTGACTTCCTTTGTGACTTCCCCAACCCTGTATCACAAAAATTACGTTCCCCCAGACCTAAAATACAATTTGCAGTTACGTTTGACTGAAACGTATTTCTCTCCAAATTACGTTTGACTGAAACGTATTTCTCTCCAGATTATGTTTGTATTTGACGTATTATAATTACAAATACGTCTCTGATCAACGTATCTTTGCCGTTTGTTATCTCTCTT
>NC_079396.1:27484736-27497236 GCF_029220125.1 Pseudoliparis swirei
CCCAGTAATTACAGCAATCCCCTTACAGCTCCTCACTCAGCGCGCAGCGGCGAGGCCGCAGACTCAGTCCTTTAGGACAGTTGTAGGGCAGCGGGGGGGGGGGGGGGGGGGCGCAGAGGGACAGACAGCGGCGGTGTTAATGTGTTTTGTCTTTTCTGTGTTATTTTTTGGGGGGAGGTTGCAACAAAAAGAGAAGTCGACACGCCGGAGAAAAAGAAGATAGACGTTGTCGCATGAAATAAAAGGATGAAATAAATAATATTAATAAAATAAAATAAATACAATAAATAAAATAAATAAAATAAATACAATAAATAAAATAAATAAATGAAATAAATAAAATAAATGAAATAAATATAATAAAATAAATGAAATAAATAAAATAAAATAAAAAACGTAGTGAAATAAATGAATAATATCGATAATGAAATAGAGCTGTAAGGCATGACAAGGGTGTTAATGTGTTTTGTCTTTTCTGTATTTTTGGGGGGAGGGGTTGCACAAAAATGAAGTCGACACGCCGGAGAAAAAGAAGATACAGACGCGGTCACATGCAAGTTGACGCTCTTGTGATGAATGAAAGGGGGATGACGCGAGTATCATAACCCTCCGACTAATAACTAACTGAAAGGGATCTTCAGTCGGCGTGTAAAGTAAAAGGTCACGACCTTTAGGGGTGAATGAGCAAGGTAGAATATATTGACAAATCATTGTGATCAAATGAAACGTGTGTGTGTGTTATACTGGGAATGTTGTATTTTAAGACATAACATAAATAAAATGAAATAAATAAAATTAATTTAATTAAACTAAATGTAATTTTTTAATAGTAATGAATAAGTAATAAAATCGAGCAGTGAGGCATGACATAAAAGTCAAGGTCTGTAGAAATAGTTTTTTTACAAGATAATACAGTTCAATGCAACAGCTGTGCAAAAGATGTGATTGTTCCGTTGTGTTACGGCTCAGACCAGAAGTGATCGCCGTGGTTTGAAGTGTTTACACAATAACACACAACTGTGTGGTGTTACTGTCATTATGTCCATAAAATAAGACCAGGCACACATCGTATGTGTACAGATCGTAAAAACCCTGTGAGGAAAAAGTGTAATTTGTGATTCTGAAAATAAACTGAATTCAAATGGATCTCTGCATATTATGCAATCCAATAAAACAATATCACACACTGAATGTCACACACTGAATGTCACACACTAAATGCCACACACTGAAAATAGTCAAAACTATCGAGAGTTTTGGGTTGCGGCGTTTTAAAGCTGCTCAGTCGAGTCGTGTTCACGTGGAGCCTCGCTCCCCCACAATGCATTGCGTGTGTCCTTTAGGTCTCACGATAAAGCCTAAAATGTAACCTTTTTCCTGAATTTACACAAGAGTTAATTGCAAAAATCCAACTAATCAACGATCCGACTAAACCGGGGCTCCAGGTGGTCAAAAGACCCGCGGAATACCTTCAAGGAAGCTTTTGTAAATAGTTTAGATGTTTTCATAGCGTCATATTTAATAGTCTTCACGTCTCGAGCCACGCCGATTCTCTTCTTCCTGGCGTGCATCACTTCTCCGCGCCGGTGTTCTTCAGCTCGGCGGCGTGGAGGTCTGAAATATGAGCGGTAAACATTTGTATGGACAGATGTGGATTAATGTTCATCTTTTCTTCGAGCCCGGAGATTAAACCTGATTTACCCGCCTGACAGGTTTTTTAGGTTTCTTCTTTTTCTTTTTGATTACACAGAGAGAGAGGGAGGGAGAGAGGGAGGGAGAGAGAGGGAGAAAGAGATAACATAGAGAGAGATGGAGATTTTATTTATTTTAAAGCTCTCTCTTTTTCTCCCCAACTTTCTCCCTCTCTCTCTATGTTCTCTCTCTCTCTAAAATAAATAAAATAAATGCATAAAATAAATAAAATAAAATAAATGAAATAAATAAAATAAATAAAATAAATAAAATAAATGAAATAAATAAAATAAATGAAATAAATAAAATAAATGAAATAAATTAAATGAAATAAATAAATGAAATGAATAAATGAAATAAAGAGGGAGAGGAGGTGAATGAGACACAGTGGGAACAGAGAAACAAAGGGAGAGTTGATTGTGTGCATCCTACTTGTGGGGAAGTTGCCAGAGGAAGCCAGACAGGGAAAGAAAGGAAGGAACAAAGCCAGACAAACAATAATAATAAATAAATAGCAGGCTTGGATGGAGAGGGGAGGCAGAGGGAGGCGTCAGATGCTCCTGATTCCTCAAAGTGAAGGAGGAGAAACTTGAGTCAGAAATGTCAACAGATTGAGTCTGGAAGGAGAGAGCGTCAACACCGAGTGAGAGGGTCCGTCAATGGGCTGATGGCAAAATTATTATTATTGTGTGTGTGTGTGTGTGTGTGCGTGTGCGTGTACATGTTGCATGTGGGGGAGGATGTGGGATTGGCTTAGTCTGCCGTCTATAATGAACGGTTAATGTTAGTCGGGGGAAAAAAATGAATACGGTCACCATCTGCTCCATCTAAGTCTGCATTCTGTGCATGTGTGTGTGTGACAACCAATGCCGACACACACACACACACACACACACACACACACACACAAATGTGCTCTTGGAGAGGGATTTTGGAAAAATGGAGAATGCAAGAAAAAAGGGAGGGAGGAAGAAAAGGACGCAGCTCACAGAAGAGAGACTTGCAACGAGGAAATAGAACCTGGAGGAAAGAGAGAGAGACAAACGTGAGAAAAGAAGAGAGGGAGAGCAATGAGATGTGTGTGTGTGTGTGTGTGGGCGAGATCATACGTGTTCAGATGTCGGTCGAGAGACGAAGTTGCAGGTGAGCACAAATAGGGCACAAGTCATGAATTCTGTCCGGTATCTGCAGCACATGTTGCCTGTGGCTGCAGAGACTCACACACACACACACACACACACACACACACACACACACACACACACACACGCACACACACAACGTGCTGCAGAGGCAGAGAAAGGTTGTTATTACCGACACTGCCCAGAATGAAACGATACGTAAGAAAAGGCTATACCACCGTGGGTAATAAATATTTCTTATTATTTATATTAATATCTTAATTAAGTGAAAGTGCAGAAATATTACCAGTAAAATTGATTTATTGTAAGTATTAAAAAGTGCTCATCACACAGAATCCTCACGTCCTCGTTATATCGGATGGTATTTGATTTAATGTCTAAAAACTGTGACAATTGTACGTTCGACACTCGGGAACAGATCGGGTGTTTAGTTCTCAAGAAGAAGGAGAAAGTAAATGAGTAAATACAGCTGTCACGTTCAAGAGGAGCGGCACACTTTAAACATGCTTTTTAGTTTTTTTTAAAGATGTAAACTAAATTACACGACTGTACTTTGATGAAACAACATAAATGTGTGTGTTAATATTTAAATATTAAATAAAATTGACATTTCATGATGGAAAATGGCTGAAATCAGGCCAAATATTAAAAAGGCCGGAACTAATCTACGCCATGAAAGACAAGAATGCTAACGCCCTTTAATCAGACTTTAATTATTGTTATTTTTACATTTCCGTTATCATTTAAATACTTAAATGTAATATATCCTGCTTATTTTGTTTTATTGTATAAATTGTGAACATGTTTGCTGCTGCTTCAAATAAATTTCCCCTGGGGTTTAAAAGATAAATATATCTAATCTAATATGTATGTATCTTCCCTTTTAAAAAGAACCAGAGGAGTCGCCCCCTGGTGGTCAGGAGAGAGAATGCAGCTTTAACACATGGAGCATTGACTTCTATACAACCAGAGGAGTCGCCCCCTGGTGGTCAGGAGAGAGAATGCAGCTTTACCACATAAAGCATAGACTTCAATACAACCAGAGGAGTCGCCCCCTGGTGGTCAGGAGAGAGAATGCAGCTTTAACACATGAAGTATAGACTTCTATACAACCAGAGGAGTCACCCCCTTGTGGTCAGGAGAGAGAATGCAGCTTTAACACATGGAGCATTGACTTCTATACAACCAGAGGAGTCGCCCCCTGGTGGTCAGTAGAGAGAATGCAGCTTTACCACATGAAGCATAGACTTCTATACAACCAGAGGAGTCGCCCCCTGGTGGTCAGTAGAGAGAATGCAGCTTTAACACATGAAGCATAGACTTCTATACAACCAGAGGAGTCGCCCCCTGGTGGTCAGGAGAGAGAATGCAGCTTTAACACATGGAGCATTGACTTCTATACAACCAGAGGAGTCGCCCCCTGGTGGTCTGTATATTGAATTCTAATCCACTGCGTTGCTATTTAAAAAGGTTCATCATAACTAAACGTCAAAGTCGAGTCTTAAAAAAATTAATTACTGTCAGGAGTAAAGTGTGAAATGAAGGATTTAATTAACACGTTTGAAGTTATAGCTCAGCAAATTGTTTTATTATGTTGAAGCAAATGTAGTTTATATATTACATATTAAATATGACGGGACCTCCGTACAGCGATCCGTTACTCGACGACCGTTAAATACACAGGAACAGTATTTAAAGCTTGAGAGGGATTACAAGAGCTGTGGACACTGTATCATACTGCTCTCTCTCTCTCTCTCTCTCTCTCTCTCTCTCTCTCCCTCTCTCTCGCCCACTCCCACACCAACACAGAACAAATGCATGTCCGTTTTTTGTTTTTTTCATCACATTTGTCTCCACAGTTTAAAAAAAAAAGAATGGTTGGTGCATCATCGCGCTGTCGGCCATGAGGATAACACATTTGTGATACATCTCTGAACACTGGGCCGATAAGTAAATACAGACTACATCGATAATCCTCATGTCACTGTGCGAGTGTTGCACACACACACACACACACACACACACACACACACACACACACACACACACACACACACACACACACTGCCAGGTTGTGATTAAATTCTCCGTGGCCTATGATCCGCCTTCTAAATCTTTGCAATTTTCATTTTATGCAGCTTTAATATAGTTGCTCTCAGAGTGCCTCCATCTCCTAATCTGGAGCAATCTGAGTTGAGCCCGGCTGGGCCAACAGCTGACGCTAAGCCAGCCAGTCACACACTCAACCAGCCAGCAAGTCGTCCACAAAGCCTCCGTGCAGTCGGGAGGGGGGCGGGGCATAGAGGACCGAAGGAGTAAGCGTCTTGTGTGAAAACCACTACGTTAGGACATTTAAGGGGGAATTCACAATATTTACAATTTTGCAGAAGAAGGAAAAAAAAAGAGATTTTAGTGAATAAATCATGAAAAAGTATCACAGATTAAAGATGCCCGAGAGATTTAAAGTTCTTCAAGGGGTTCTTCGGCTATTACTAGTAGGTGAAACACCCTTGTTTAAATGTTCCTATACCTTCAAAGGTTCCACATGGAAGCCTTTCAGAGGGTTCCACCTAGAACCCAACATAAAGGGTTCTACCCAGAACGCCTGAGAGCTGCTGCAGGTTCCACCCAGAACCGTCTGGAGAGTTTCTATCCAGTAACGTTCCTTCAAGAACCCGGTTCTATGTTCCACAGGTTTCATCAGCACACCCAAGGGGTTCTGCAGAAAACCCCTTTTTATATTCTAAGGGTCTCATCTAGAATATGGGGTTTGTGCAGCGGGTGAAGGAGGTGGTGTTTTTTGTGGGGGGGGGGGGGTCATTAGCTGAGGTCATGTAGCTGCGGTGGGTTTGGGTGGGGTACCATGTCAGGGCATATTAGATACACACACACACACACACACACACACACACACAAAGATGACCCTGTTTTTTCCAGAGCACTGGAGGGGGCGTAAGAGGACTAAATAATTAAGGGTACACCGTTTTAAAAAAAATAAATGCATATTACTATCGTAACTCTTTAAATCCCAAACCCCACTGTGCGACCTCTCCTGGGAATCACGTAAAAATCACAGGTTCCCGACGCGTCTCGTGTGATTTGACGTCAAGAATCGACTTAAACTGTCACGTCAAAATACCGACGAAGTGTTGGCCCATGAGCAAGGCACCCTGCTGGGAGTCATGTAAATAATACTGCTGCTGACCAGCTGAGCAAAGCTAATGCTATGCGTACCCCTCTCTCTTTCCTATTACTTCATTGCTTTTATTTATAATAAATAAATAAATGTAAATTTTATTTTAAATAATTTATTAATTGTATTAATTAAATTTATAAAATGTATTTTATTTTATTTTATTTAATTTATATCTAAAAATACAACATTGCCATTTGTTAATATTTTCTACCTCGCTCATTCACTTTACATTATCCCCACAAAAGCTTTCTCTCTCTCTCTCTCTCTCAACCCTTGATGAATGGAGCTGTGATGAACAGAGTGAGAGTGGTGTGTGTGTGTGTGTGTGTGTGTGGGGGGGGGGGTCACCTCAGCCTGCTTAATCCTCCCAGTGGCAGAAGGCGAGACCAGTTAGACGTCAGGAAACCCTTATGGACAAATTTGGAGCACTGCTTATTGTTATGTTTCTTCTTCTTTTGGTTGCCCACGTTGTAAATAATGTAATATATCTCGTTGTCTGAGTGTAATCGTGTTAGTTCAAAGAGCCTGCAGGTCTGTGTGAGTCCCGGCGCGCGTTTCTTTGTGTTTAGTTCATGACATACTTTCTCCTCATCACATGTGCTTATAAATTATCTAGATAATCCATCTTTGTTAACATCCAGTTAAAATGTTAAACACACGAAACACAACGCTGAAAACATCCCCCCCCCCCCTAAAATACATGATTAATTGATATTTGCTCAGAAAGTCGAGTCCCCCTCTGTGTCAGGAGTTCATTTAGACTGAATATGTATTTCTTCATAACCTGTTCGTTCAGAAAAATATAGAATATGGTCCGCCCCGTCGTCTGAAGCTCTGTCAGGAGGAATCTCTTTTTTCCAACTCCAGCCACAGACATTGAACTGCTCGCTCATGAAGAACATCTCGTCCTTCAGAAGCGTTCACTTTGTGCTGCAGCCCAAATGCTTCATTTCATTCATTTCATTAACTTTTCATCTTCACATCATCGTGAGAAAAAGAGAACAAAATAGGATTATAGATTTTTTGTTTTTTGCACATTTAGTTGGAGGTGAAAAAGAAAAGAAAAGATTGAGGAAAGAAGTCCGACCGTCTGGGACCATTGAACCGGGCCTCCGCCTCCAGGTTCTGATTACCTATGGCAAGGTTCTAAAGTACTTATGTCAAGGTTCTGATTACCTATGGCAAGGTTCTAAAGTACTTATGTCAAGGTTCTGATTACCTATGGCAAGGTTCTAAAGTACTTATGTCAAGGTTCTAAAGTACTTATGTCAAGGTTCTGATTACCTTTGGCAAGGTTCTAAAGTACCTATATGTCAAGGTTCTAAAGTACCTATATGTCAAGGTTCTAAAGTACTTATGTCAAGGTTCTAAAGTACTTATGTCAAGGTTCTGATTACCTATGGCAAGGTTCTAAAGTACTTATGTCAAGGTTCTAAAGTACCTATGTCAAGGTTCTAAAGTACTAATGTCATGGTTCTAAAGTACTTATGTAAAGGTTCTGAGTATATCAAGTTTCTGAGTACCTATGTCAAGGTTCTAAAGTACTTATGTCACGGTTCTGATGAACCTACTTTATGCTCATAAATGGCGTAAACCAGCTGTGTGGCTTTAATTCCCGAGGTAGTCGTCCGTCCGCATGCCCGTCAGGAAGTGCAGGTTCACCTCGGCGGACATGATTAAATCACAGTAACCTCGTTCCCCTCCTCAAAGCCTCTTAAGCGGCGCATTACATATCTGACAAAGACGAGTCGATCAGAACAATCAACCGGGCCAAGCCCCGCCCCCTTCTCATCTGAGCCCATCGCCGTGATTAAAATGGAGCCGGGACATTACCAGAAACCCCATGTTCACCTTATAAGGAAGATCAGAAGTCTGTGTGTGTGTGTGTGTGTGTGTGTGTGTGTGTGTGTGCAAAAGGGGATCATATAAATGTGTCCCGTGTAAATTCCCCGGCTTGGATCACAAAAACAGTTTTTTTTAAATGGTTTTGCAATATTAATAGAAGAAAGATTACAATTGATGGGATTGGATTAGTAAGATTTAGCATTTCCATTCCTCCAAAAAGTATAATAAATTAATTTTGTGTTTATGGTCAGTGTGTTTTTGAGGAAAACATGTTTTTTTAATTTATCGTGCTGCACCTGCAGAACAAAACCCCGAAAACAACAAAAGATCTACTGGAAATATGGAATACACAGTATTTTATTAAGGTTGCATCTATAACTATTATGTTTTATCGTGGATGAATCTGCCCAATAATATTTTGGGAGTTATCAGAAAATAGAGGACAAAATGGAGACTTCTTTAATTGTCTTGTTTGGTCATTTTCTATCACGAGAAACATGAAATACGGGTTGAAACCAAAGACTGTAAAAGAATATAGATTAAAACTTCTGCTTTGAAGCCTCCAGTTCAACGAGTTGGCCGTCGCCATCTTGGATTTTTGCAACCAGTGAACGGAAGTTAGAGAGAATGCAGCTTTAAGACATGAAGAATAGACTTCTATACAACCAGAGGAGTCACAGCCTGGTGGTCAGGAGAGAGAATGCAGCTTTAAGACATGAAGAATAGACTTCTATACAACCAGAGGAGTCACAGCCTGGTGGTCAGGAGAGAGAATGCAGCTTTAAGACATGAAGAATAGACTTCTATACAACCAGAGGAGTTACCCCCTGGTGGTCAGGAGAGAGAATGCAGCTTTAAGACATGAAGAATAGACTTCTATACAACAAGAGGAGTCGCCCCCTGGTGGTCAGGAGAGAGAATGCAGCTTTAAGACATGAAGAATATACTTCTATACAACCAGAGGAGTCACCCCCTGGTGGTCAGGAGAGAGAATGCAGCTTTAACACATGAACCATAGACTTCTATACAACCAGAGGAGTCGCCCCCTGGTGGTCAGGAGAGAGAATGCAGCTTTAACACATGAACCATAGACTTCTATACAACCAGAGGAGTCGCCCCTGGTGGTCAGTAGAGAGAATGCAGCTTTAACACATGAACCATAGACTTCTATACAACCAGAGGAGTCGCCCCCTGGTGGTCAGGAGAGAGAACGCAGCTTTAACACATGAAGCATATACTTCTATACAACCAGAGGAGTCACCCCCTGGTGGTCAGGAGAGAGAATGCAACTTTAACACATGAAGCATAGACTTCTATACAACCAGAGGAGTCGCCCCCTGGTGGTCAGTAGAGAGAATGCAGCTTTAACACATGAACATAGACTTCTATACAACCAGAGGAGTCGCCCCCTGGTGGTCAGGAGAGAGAACGCAGCTTTAACACATGAATCATATACTTCTATACAACCAGAGGAGTCACCCCCTGGTGGTCAGGAGAGAGAATGCAACTTTAACACATGAAGCATAGACTTCTATACAACCAGAGGAGTCGCCCCCTGGTGGTCAGGAGAGAGAACGCAGCTTTAACACATGAATCATATACTTCTATACAACCAGAGGAGTCGCCCCCTGGTGGTCAGGAGAGAGAACGCAGCTTTAACACATGAATCATATACTTCTATACAACCAGAGGAGTCACCCCCTGGTGGTCAGGAGGGAGAATGCAGCTTTAACACATGAACCATAGACTTCTATACAACCAGAGGAGTCGCCCCTGGTGGTCAGTAGAGAGAATGCAGCTTTAACACATGAACCATAGACTTCTATACAACCAGAGGAGTCGCCCCCTGGTGGTCAGGAGAGAGAACGCAGCTTTAACACATGAAGCATATACTTCTATACAACCAGAGGAGTCACCCCCTGGTGGTCAGGAGAGAGAATGCAACTTTAACACATGAAGCATAGACTTCTATACAACCAGAGGAGTCGCCCCCTGGTGGTCAGTAGAGAGAATGCAGCTTTAACACATGAACATAGACTTCTATACAACCAGAGGTCGCCCCCTGGTGGTCAGGAGAGAGAACGCAGCTTTAACACATGAATCATATACTTCTATACAACCAGAGGAGTCACCCCCTGGTGGTCAGGAGAGAGAATGCAACTTTAACACATGAAGCATAGACTTCTATACAACCAGAGGAGTCGCACCCTGGTTGTCAGGAGAGAGAATGCAGCTTTAACACATGAAGCATAGACTTCTATACAACCAGAGGATGCATTATGATTAGTGTACATATCACTATGTGTGTGTGTGTGTGTGTCTGAGACTCCTGGGCGGGTAGTAAGAGGCACACTTCACATTACTGTTGCTCCAATTCACTTCCTGGGATAATCCTTTGCACAACAGAGGGAACGGCAGGTGACCTGGACCAGCAGAGATACAGTATGGGGCTCCATTAAACACACACACACACACACACACACACACACACACACACACACACACACACACACACACACACACACACACACACACACACACAGAACCATCCATCCATAAATAATATCGATATGACCCTCCCTTCACCCCGCACACCGTCTCCGCTCCTCCGCGGTAGTTTCCTCTCCCCGGCCTCGCCTCCTCGCCTCCTCAACTCTTAGGGAAACATATTGTCGCCTTTCGTCCACCGCGGCGCCCAAAGTCATCTCCGCCATTAACGCCGGCGTCTAATTAAAACACCGCAGAAGACAAACACGGGAATGGCCGCCGGCGCGTCGCAGCAAGGTGAGCGATGGGCCGCCGTCTCTTGTCCGTCCACTGAGCAGATCCACCTTGAGGGGGGGGGGGGGGGGGGATAAGGTCAGCCGAGCAGCGATAATGAATGATTTATACATGGCCGGCCACGGGGTACTTAGTACAGTTAATTGATTCATTAATTGGAGAACAATATTGCCTTTTTAACAAGGTGAGGTTTTCATTGCAGTGTTTTGCAGGGAGGGGGGGGGGGGTACCACGGAAAAACAACAAACAAGAGGTTTTTTCTGTTATTTGACAAAAACAAAAACAATTGTTGAACAATGAACTTGTTCCCTCGGATCTTATCCGGCGTTCTTGTTATCCTCTTATTTGCCTCCATGTGTGAGAAAAAAGGGAACGACAAGTTAGCGTAGCCGCGGCTTATCCAGAGCCGCCGTAGCAACCGCGCGGCGTTAGCATCGGCGGCCCGATGACGACGTGCGTCGAGGCGAGGCGAGCGACAATGAAAAGCCGTAAAAGTCGCGCGTCCTCCCTTCAGCCGCGAGGCAGCGGCCGCTTCTCATTCAGATTCCGTTTGTCTTTTTTCCATCACTAAAGTCATCCCGTCTTCCATCTGAAGAATGGAAACACCAAACACAACAAAACAAAACAAAGATGAAAGCCATTTCCATATTAGAATGGAAATGTAGTATTTCAGAGGCATTATCCCCTCCAACAAAACAGAATTACCCCCCCCCTCTTATTCTGGCTCATCCTTCCACAGACGGTGATGCTCCCTGACCGGATGATGCTCAGCTGAGCTTAACAGCTAACAGCTAACGGCTAACAGCTAACACCTACAGGACTCTCAAGTGTCACGCATTGAGCGTGAGACTCACGCATTTCGGTCTTAAGTCACGCACTCCCGCCACACATCGTATTTCTCACGCTGAAAAAAAACTCTCGGCTCTTTAATGTTTTAATGTGCCGCAGCGCGCCAACATGAGCCGCGCTGCCCTCACCGTGGAGGAATCAAGCGCTCCCCTGGAGTTCTGCTGTGAGGAGCCACTTCAAAAAATCAATTAAAAAAAAGCCAATCAAAAAAAAAGGAAATGGGCTACACAATAGCCAATCAGAAAAAACCCTGTATCTGTTGTATCTGGGTAAGATTTAATCCAGCAACCAATGAAAATAAAGCATCCTGGAATTGCGCGCGACTGACTGATATCCGAAAATGTCGTTCTGCGGGGGGGGGGGGGGGGATGGAAATGTCACTCTTGCCTGTCTTCAAAACTTGAGAGCCCTGCACCTAACACCTAACAGCTAATACACAACCGCTAACATCAAACAGCTAACACCTGACAGCTAACACCCAACAGCTAACGTAACTACCCGTCTATTTACTGCTGAGTACGTGGCCGCGGCGCGGGAAGCTGGTGAGTCTGCCGCTCTCTGCTGAGTGCAACTTTCCGGCGTGTCTCCCGTCCGTATAACTGTACGTTAGAACACGGCCTGGTTCGCCCACTAAAGGGACTCATTCTGAAGCTTCAGAGCGGCGTGTCCCACGTTGTCATCGGGGCAGAACCGGGTTATTTTGTGTGCAAAGTAAACAAATTGGAAGTAATCCCCGGCGCCGCTGACCGGGTGACGAGCGCTCCGCCTCGCGGCGCAGGGTGTCTGTCCGGCCATCGTCCTGGAGAGAGGGGAGTCCCACAGGCTGAGCCCACGGGCGCTCAAAGCCCCTCAAGTCCGGCTCTCTTTCGGCTCGATGCATAGTGACCAGCGGACTGGGGGGGGGGGGGGGGAGATTATCACAATGGGATGAAGAGGCCGCTAAGAGCCTTTGTTGCCTCAGTGAAAGTTGCTCTTAAAGCCCTTAAACTGCTTGA
>NC_079396.1:27504736-27519736 GCF_029220125.1 Pseudoliparis swirei
AGAGAGAGAGAGAGAGGGCGAGAGCTTTTGTGGGGATATTATACAGTGGGAATGTTGTATTTTAAGATACTTAATAAAATTAATGCATAAAATAAATTAAATAAATTAAATTAAATAAATAAAATAAATAAAATGTATTTAATTAAATAAAATGTATTTAATTAAATGAAATGTATTTAATAAAACAAATAAAAATAAATAAAACAAATAAATAAAATACAATAAGAGAGAGAGAGGCATGGATCACTTAGTCACTCTCTTCCCTCGACATTATGAACACACTCGTCTACACACCAGTACACCTCGTCGTGGATGGGTTAGTTAGTTCCACGTTAGATGATATAAGAGGAGCACCAGTGGGATTCAAAAGTATTCTTGAATATTGTTGAAATCTTCTGCCAAATTGTTTTAATTGACTACTTTGTGACACGTGTGATAAGTGCAATATAGATAAACTTTACTTACTACTCATTTTGGTCTACAATGTAAAATATACATTTTTTAAATCACGCAGTTGATTATAAAACGGGGTGGACTCGTGTGATGAGGATAAAAACACATATTTACTGGTACTTGAGAACTCATAATAATCACTTTCACATGGAGAACATGATCTTCCCTCCTCTGTGATGTCCATGTGCAGGCGGTGAAACATCTCACTGCATCAACACCTGCAGTTTGTTATTCAAATTAAATAAATCCTGAATTTAAATTGAATTATGAACTCAAAAAAATTAAATAAAGAGAACCAGAAACAGACCAAGTGCCAGTGCCCAGGTAACAGGGACTCCTGTCAGGCACATGAAGGCCATCACGAGACAAAGGACACGCGCACGTGCTTTAAGGTGCACACACACAAACACACACACACACGTCGTTTCTCAACCCCGTCCTCTTCGGGACCTGCAGACCGGCTCTCCCCGTTAACGTCGCGCGGCGAGACAGGAGCTGGAATCGTGTTAATAGCATGTCGAGAGCGCGAGAGCCTCGCGCGTGCGATCACCCAAATACCCAGAGACAGGTCCCTGCAGGGTGCCCCCCAAACCCCCCCCCCCCCCCTCACTATACCACCGACCGACCCCGACCCCCGTGCGCGTGCCAAACAAACCGGGCCCCTTACCATGCATCATCTGCGCGTGTCGGAGGCGTCTCGTGCAAGGGGAAAAGAAAGTTGTCAACTCATTTCCGGGAAAGGGGGGGGGGGGGGAGGGCACTCATAGGGTGAGAACCGACCAGCAGCGTTAGAGGGTTGATTTCCAGATTATTATTATTAATAATCATTTTTAATATTTTCAAATTGTAAACTTTAAAGAAATGAAAAGTGTAACAGCATCTTTATATGTTAAAAGATAATCAGCTGTCAGAGTATTTAACCTCACATAGCAGAACACAATAGTATATAGTTTAGAATAATCCTTTATAAAGTTTAAAGTTGAGATTAAATGTGGTAAAAAAATTAAAAAAAGTCAATGCTTGTTGAAAAGAAGCAAAGCAGCGGGGTCCAAGCATAGATATGTGTTTTTTTTAATTATAAAGACATATAAACAATATATGAAATCCATGTTGGACAACACAACCAGAATGAGGCTGCAGCTATAACCGAGCTTCATGGAGTGAATTTGTTTTTCCACAATAGTTGTACAATACAATCATGTGAGTTGTGCAATATAACTTACAAATAAAAATAAGAAGAATAAATACAAAAATTGTCATCACATCGTTTCAGAAAATATATATCAGCCAATATCACAGGTGTTCGCCACACACACAGCTCCAGGGGGAAGAGTCAGTTATTCATGTTGAGTAAATGGAGATGATCGCATTTCTATTTTAATGTTGCATAGAACTCATAATCTGGACTGTAAAGTTATAAAGTCTGTAAAGTGACTCCATCATTAGGCCCAAATTGTTTTTGTTTTTTTTAATATAAGGAGCGTTTTGTTAAATCTGGATGACAAACACTGCAGTATGACCATATTTGAAGATTATGCATTAGACTAAACTTGTTTCATTTTCCACAGAATGACATTTTTTTTTCAGAGAGATATCTACGTGGGTTTTTTTGGGTGGGGGGGGGGGGTAAAAAGTTCTGGGGAATTGAGAAACCGCGCGAGAAACCGGATCACGGCTTGTCGCTGCATTGTTTGAAGAGACTCGCCGGTGTCCCGGAGTACCCGGTGCACTTCTCCGCGCAGGTGGCGGCGAGCGCGGAGCCCGAGAACGGGAACACGGCCGCCGCCTGTCCGAAGGGCGCCAGGGCGGCGGGGATGGGCGACGCCATGTTCTGTCCCTGGTTCAGGTACCCCACCAGCCGCCTCATCTCCTCCAGGGCCTGCGCCTGCATGAGGATGTAGTTCTTGGCCAGGAGGAGGGTGGCTATCTTGGAGAGCTTCCTCACCGACGGGCTGTGCGCGTACGGGATGACGGAGCGCAGGCCGTCCAGCGCGTCGTTCAGGTCGTGCATCCTCCGCCGCTCGCGCGCGTTGATGCTCAGCCGCAGGGACCGCTGCTCCTTGGACTTCTTACCGAGGGGTCCCCCCCCGGACTTGTCGTCTCCGAACGGCGAGCAGCCTCTCTTGCGCGGCCCGAGCGAGTCGAAGCCGTCCTCGTCGTCGCTGGTGTGCTCTCCGCCGCTCGCGTTGGACTGCGCGCTCTTCTGACCGGAGAGGAAATCGGTGGCCGGCGTGAGCGGGAAGCGGCCGGGACTCCCGGGAACGTGGCCCGGACCGAACCCGAAGGCCGACTGTCCGTAGCGCTGCGTCAGGTCGAGGAGCGCGTCGTTGCTGATGGACTTGATGAGGTTCTCTTCGCTGACATTCATCGTTTTTCTCTCTCTCCCGGAACCAGGTGCCGCCGCGCGCGCAGGACTCTTCCGCTGCTTCCCCGGTGCCTCTGACGTCGGAGGCTGAGCAGCTGGAGTTGTGTTCGGCTCTCGCGCGCGGACTCTTTCGAGAAGGAGGCTGTGGACGTGAAGCCTCCTCGTTCACCTCCTCTGTACTCTGCGCTCCCTCCTCGTCGCGCGCATTGCCCACGTGCACAGCAACACTTCACTTCTCGCCTTTTCTTTTTTAATTGCGCTCGCGGAAGGTTTTTTCCCCTTCTTTTTCTTCTTCTTCTTCTCTTCTTCTTCTTTTCTTCTCCTCGCGCGCGTCTCTTCTCGTGCCCTCCCCCTCGCCTCGGGCAGACTTGTGTGGCTCGCGCTCTGCCCCGGCTCCCAAGTTTAGTAAAGGAGCACGAGGAGGAGGCGTGCCCCCCCCTCCCCCCTCAATCCCTCCCGTGGGGGGGGGGGGGTATCCTAACGTCCAATCAGGGGGCGTTTTAATTAACTCGGGAAGAGCTCGAGCCCACTCCCAATTTCAGACACGTGATAATTGACACGCTGCCTCACTGTCACTACACAACACGTTGAACTCTGTTGTTGTTGTTGTTGTTGTTGTTGGGAGACATTTAAATCAACTTGAAAGAAAATATATTTCAACTTTGTTGTGTTTTTTTATTTTAGCTTTGTTGCTACAAGTTAGCATGAGCTCCCTGCACACCTCCATGTATCAGACAGGCAGGCAGGTGGATGTAAAGTACTTTAAAAACACAACCTCAAGCTTTCTTTTTCTTAAATGAACACTTCAATATTCCTGTTTGTGTGTGTTTGTGTGTGTGTGTTTGTTTGTGTGTGTTTGTTTGTGTGTGTTTCTGCGTGACTGACCGGACTAACCAATCAGCTCGTCCTGGAGGAATCACCTCGACTCTGGCGGCGGACGCAGCTCCGGTGTTGTCCGTCTCAAGGAGCTTTATAAACCGCTGACTAAGACAATATCCGAGGCCGCGTGGGACTCGGCTCCATGTTTGTTTTTTATCTGCAAAAAAACCCCAAAAATCACGCATTGTATTTATTTAGTTTTGCAAACACGATGACACCAGGATGCTCTCCGCTGTATGATGAATAGCCAGCGTGTCTTTCCGCCCCACAATCCTCTCTGCAGAGCTGATATGTGAGCGAGGGGGGGGGGGGGGGTCGAAGGTCAAGGTGCAACGCTTCCAACTGATTGCACGCCACGAAGATTTGGAATATAAAAAGTGTTCTGAAACGTCTCCGCATGAGTAACATATTAGTTAGGCCCCCGAAGGTTTAGTGAAACAGCAGCTCTGACCTCCAGGATGGTATAACATCTGTAATGTGTCTGTTTCTAGTCGAGGGCCTCCGGAGGCTCAGAGACGTCCTCAGGGTGGAGCTCCGCGGTGGAGCTCCGGGTGCTGCCCGGTGTCCGGTGAGCGGCGTCACACCGGGGAGGGAAGCTTCCTGCCGGAGGGACGCGCTTCATTCTTGGGAGGATGCTGCCCCCTGGTGGATGTGAGGTGTAACTTGATGTTAAAAGTTCACGGTGACCTCTTGTGACCTCTAGGGTGCATGAACAACGTTACAACAACAGACTAGAGGGACAGAGGGCATTCAGAGGCGGTCCTTATATTGATCATGGGTGAGGGGGGGGGGAGTGCTACTTCCTTCCTTCCTTCCTTACTTCTTTACTTACATACTTACTTACTTACTTACATACTTACTTACTTACTTACATACTTACTTCCTTACATACTTACATACTTACTTACATACTTACTTACATACTTACTTACATACTTACTAACATACTTACTTCCTTACTTACATACTTACTTCTACATACTTACATACTTACTTACGTACTTACTCACTTACGTACTTACATACTTACTTACGTACTTACTTACTTACGTACTTACTCACTTACGTACTTACATACTTACTTCATCTTACCTTCCCTTCACTTGCCATACTTACTTACTACATACTTACTTACATACTTACTTACATACCCTTCACTTACTTCCTTACATACTCCTTACATACTTACTCCCACTACTTACCTTACATACTTACTTACTTCCTTACTTACTTCCTTCCTTACATACTTACTTACATACTTACATACTAACATACTTACTTCACTCTACATACTTACTACTTACTTACACTTACTACTTACTTCTAAACATGCCACTTACTTCCATACCCTCTACTTGCAGTTGTTAACATGCTGCTGCGTGGAGGTGTACTGACTTGATGTTTGATGCACACAGTGACCTCTTGTGACCTCTAGGGTGCCTTCATGTGTTTTTATTGGTCATTTGTATTATTTGTCAAGTGGTAAAAAAGGGTACTTACATACTACATACTTATTTAATAACCTATATACTTACTTACATAATGATTTACTTACATAATTATTAACTTACATACTTACATACGTACTTATATACTTACTTACTTCTTTACATACTTACTTACATACTTCTGTACTTGCATAATTACATACTTACATACCTATTTACATGCTTACTTACATATTTACTTACTTACTAACTTACATACTTATTTACATGCTTACTTACTTACATACTTACTTACATACGTACTTACTTATATACTTACTTACATACTTATTTACTTACATACTAACATACATATTTATTTGTATTCATGATTCATGACGAGAATAACTGTAAACACGTCTGAGCTGCATCTCAAATTAATCTTCAGGTTCCGGTTTTCCAGATGATGTTAACCACTTCTTATTGTTCTTTATCTTCTTATTGTTCCACCTAGAACCCTCTGCTGAGGTTCTATCCAGAACGTTCCCCCCGTTTAAGGGTGCAAACAAGAACCCGGCCGTTGGGTTCGACCGGGAACCCTGTTGTACCACAAAGTTTAATCTAAAACATAAAACCATTTACTGATTGCAAAAAGGGTCAAAAGTCTTGATTGGTATAATTTATTATTATTATTAATAACTTGTTCAGAAAGCAGAAAACAAGAACCTGGATTAACCCAGAAGAACCAACACAGACGAATGCGTTCATGATCAATAACAATAGAATGAATAATAACACAAGTAGATATATATATATATATATATATATATATATATATATTTATATATATCCGGTTGTCTTAACTGTTTTTCATTTTTTGTACGGTGACCTTGAGGGCCTTGAAAGGCGCCTTATAAAATAAATGTATCATTATTATTATTATTATTATTATATAATATACTTTTATTTTGTGTGTTTTTATTATTATTATTAGACTCTCTTAATTCTTATTCATTTCAAACCTCTGTTGACAGCTATTTATCATATGTGAAATGTATTTCACTTTTAATGTTGAGTTCACAACACGTGTCACTAATAACATGAACAATGGCTTTAATGCTTTATTCCAGACAACGGAAAACTCAAATAATGTTCCTACTTCCGACGGGAAGTAGTGCAACCGGAAGCTCCCACTTGACAACCCCGTCTCTTCCGACACTTGGTAACAAAGCGGTGGAAGCGCGAAGAAAAGGTAACGACACGCGTCACAGCGCACACCTGCTCTGCTTGGGAATGGATGTCGTAATGACGTCATCCCTTCACACATGTGTGACGTAGGAGAGATATCACGTCACAACACTCCAAAAGATTCCCGAGAGCAGAGTTCTCCTCGTCACGTGGTCGTTTCCTCTCAAACGGCCTCAGCATGAGGTTCAGCACTTTGTCCACCAGGTGGCGGAAAAGACCCGCGAGTAAGAAGGCGCGATGGACACACACACACACACACACACACACACACACGTACACACTGAGGACGTCACAATGTGTTAGTCCTTTGGGAACGTTCATTCTATCCAGTTAAAATATAAATAATACAAATAATAATAATAATAGAAACAATAATACAAATAATAATAAAACTAATAATAATAATAATAGAAAAAGCTGTCAAATCATTCTCCATGTAATAAAAAAATATATTTGTTAACAATCCAGTGCAAAGTGTCGAGGTCTCGCTCTGCAGTCCATTGTGACCTCTTCCCCTAGTGTTCAGCTGGCGGTACTGCACACAGTCCTCTCCTTTAGCTACTAAAAGATTCTGCTGCGCACAGAAACGGAGAAGAAACGCAACAAAAAAAACGTGTCAACTCGCTGACGACTACAACTGAGAATAATAACACCACGATGCTTTCGGCGGGCGCCTCTGCGTCTCCATGGCAACTGCGGTGCTCGAGCTCATCACACACACACACACACACACAATGATGGCGGCATCACATTTGGGAGAGAGTTCCACGTGAACCAGAGGCG
This sequence comes from Pseudoliparis swirei, assembly GCF_029220125.1. Lineage (NCBI taxonomy): Eukaryota > Metazoa > Chordata > Actinopteri > Perciformes > Liparidae > Pseudoliparis > Pseudoliparis swirei. The sequence continues at coordinate 27,511,892 of NC_079396.1, forward strand.
TTAATGTTGGGGCTCCCAGGGATACGGCGATGCATGTCATTTCTGACAGGAACAGTGTGTGTGTGTGTGTGCGTGTGTGTGTGCAGCGTGTTTTTAGGGTCACATGGTCTCTTGATTATTCCTCATGTGTTCTGTATGACCACCAGGATCCACACTGGAGGGTTTTTACTCTCCATGTCTCTCATATCCTAAATGTTCCAACTCTCTCCCCCTTTTCTCATACCCCCCCCCCCCCCCCCCACACACACACACACACACTCACACACACACCTCACATCAAAGTGCAGCTCTGAGTAAAGATGGAACGGGCTCCTTTGATCTCTCACCTGTCGGCTCTGATTGAACGCGTGGATTTACCGTGCGGACCTACAGGGGCCCGGCAGCCACGTCCCCCCCTCTGGAATCCAGTTTAGTCCTTAAAAAATAAATAAAACCCCAATCACTGCCCTTGAATTTATTTTATTCATTGCTCCGATAGCCACGCTTCAAAAACACCTCATTCAACCTGAAGCACACACACACGCACGCACACACACACACACACACACACACACACACACACACACACGCACACACACACACACACACACACACCGGCTGTCACGGACGCCTCACTCAAAGTCTCGCTTCCCACCCAATCCAGAGCCGTCGTTTCATCTCGGCGCGACGGTGCAGCCTTCATCCAGCCGGCCTCGGCGTGTGTGTGCATGACACATCCCCCGCCCCCCCCTCATGTCCCCGCCCCCCCTCACGCCCCCCCTCACGCCCCCCCCTCACGTCTCACGCTCCCTCCCCTCACGCCCCCGCCCCTCACGCCCCCTCACGCCCCCTCACGCCCCTCACGCTCCCCCTCACGCCCCGCCCCCTCACGCCCCCTCACGTCTCACGCCCCTCACGCCCCCAACTCAATGTTTCATCCGAGCCAAAGCCCAGAATGAGCAAACAATGCTGCCGCATCTCTCTTTACTCCATCTTTGCAAAAAATATTTATCCCCCCAAATAAACCTCTCTCTCTCTCTCTCTCTCCTTCACTCTTTATGTCTCTTCCCCCTTGTATGTCCTGTCCCCCCCCCCCCCCCCCGCCTTTTTGCCGCAGTGCAAATGCGGATTTCCTCACAGAGTGCGTTGGGGTATAGGCGCGGTACTATGAATAATTGTTGAAGATATTTTTACTCTGACCCACTTTAGAGCCCCCCCCCCCCCCCCCTAAAGGTGGCACAGCCCGACTCGAGTCAACACTGGATGGTTTCTATTTGTAATTGTACCGACTGGACTCTGATTGGACGGTGGGCCGTCGTGTTCCGGCGGGCCGATCCGATCTCGACCGCCACCGAACGAATATTCGACCCGCTCGGCGCCGGGTGTGGTCGCCACGGCGACCGCTCACCGGCTTCACCGGGGGATATTTTCGGTTTTGAAAATTGCAATATTCAACTCACACGGGACCATGGAGGAGCATCTGGAACCACACAGGGTTCTTCAGAGCGACGCCAAAGAAGAACCACGTCTGGTTCCTCAGAGAACCTTTCACAGCAGGGTTCTCTAGAGAACCACGCCCTTAAGGAGTTCTTCAAGAACCTAGAAAGGTCTCACAGAACCTTCAGAACAAGGTTCTTCAGGAGGTGATGGAGGATGCAGCACCACCTAATGCCTCCTTCTTCTTCTTCTTCTTCTTCTTCTTCTTCTTCAGTCTAATTTTTTACCTGCAGTGATTTGATTCTATGACGTTTGTTTTGTGCCATGGGTTCTGTAAACAACGCACACACACAACCGCAGACACACTCACACACACACACACTCACACACACACTCACACACACACACACAAAGGACACGCAGTGATGGTGGACCCGATGTGAACCCTGTGCACATCTGAATGGTCCTCCCCAATGTACAGCCCCCCCCCCCTCTCACTCTCACACACACACAAACACACACACAACACACACACACACACACACACACACATAATGTGAACAAGTCACCCAGAGTTGTTCCTTCGAGGTGCGTCCATATTTAATATAGTGACTCTTGTTAAAATGCTTTCAAGAGCTCCTGCTCAGGTCTGGAGGGGGGGAGGAGGAGGAGGGGGGAAGGAGGGGGAGGAGGGAGGAGGAGGGGGGAAGGAGGAGGAGATGGGGAGGAGGAGGAGGAGGGGGGGAATGAGGAGGGGGGAAGGAGGAGGGGGGAGGAGGTGGGGAGGAGGAGGCTTTTATTTCTTCATTGGGCGGTTCAGAGCCTTTTCCATGATCCGACTCCGCGAAGAAGAGGGGAGAAGATGAGAGGAACGAATCCCCCCCCACACACACACACACACACACACACACACACATCTGGAGAGGGACTCCCACCGATGTGTCTCCCACTCCAAAGGATCTCCGTCACCCCTCTATCTACCCCCCCCCCCCCCTGATCAGAGGGCGTATTTGAACAAGTTGGATGGAGCAGCTGAAGTTTGAGACGTTGTGCTGATTCCTCTTCGTGTGAACGACGGGGGGCGCCTGCTCCCTCGTTACCGCTCCTTTGCTCCTAGGAGGAGGAGGAGGAAGGTGTGTGTGTGTGGGGGGGGGGGGGGGGGGGTCGGGTCTGGATGAGAGGCATATCATTAGAAGAGTGTAACAAAGCATGCAGACTCCATCAAACACACGATGACACTCAGAAGACACGCAGCTTCTCCTCTTCTTCTTCTTCTTCTTCTTCTCCTTCTTCTCCTTCTTCCTCTTCTTCTTCTTCTTCTTCTTCTCCTCCTTCTTTTTTTAGTTTGAAATGCCAAATAGAAATGTCCTTTAATTTATTTCCCCCTCTCTCAAATCTTTCGGCATTTTTGAGCTTTACTAAAATTGGACTTTGTTTCGGACTTGACTGTGTGTGTGTGTATGTGTGTGTGTGTGTGTGTGTGTATGTGTGTGTGTGTGTGTGTGTGTGTATGTGTGTGTGTGGATGCAGATTGCTTCTTATTCAACACGTTGACGCAGATTTCAAATAATCTTCCCCTTGAAGACGTTTTATATATATATTTATATTTATATATATATATTTATATATATATTTTTAAAGCCCCCCAAAAAACCCAAAGTCACTCCAGATGTTTTTCCTTTGCTGTCGTCACTTTGTACAGAGAAAGATCAACAACCGATTCGATGCCTTCAGACCATGTATACCTCACGTCAGAGCTCCTCCTCCTCCTCCTGCTCCTCTTCCTCCTCTTCCTCTTTCTCTTCCTCCTCCTCCTCTTCCTCCTTCTCTCTCATCTCAGAATCTAACATCAAACGCCCCAAAAAAAGTTACAATGTAAATTTGTTTCCCGCCGAGCTCAACGGGAACTTCGAATTGGATTTCACCCCGTCAAGAGAGATGGAGAGAAGAGGAGGAGAGGAGGAGGTGAAGAGGAGGAAAGATGGAGAGAACAGGAGGAGAGGAGGTGCAGAGGATGACAAGGGGAGGAAAGATGGAGAGAAGAGGACAAGAGGAGGAGAGATGGAGAGAAGAGGACAAGAGGAGGAGAGAGGAGGACAAGAGGAGGAGAGATGGAGAAAGGAGGAGGACAAAAGGAGGAGAGATTGAGAGAGGAGGACAAGAGGAGAGATGGAGAGAGGAGAACAAGAGGAGGAGAGAGGAGGACAAGAGGAGGAGGGATGGAGGACAAGAGGAGGAGAGATGGAGAGAGGAGGAGGACAAAAGGAGGAGAGATTGAGAGAGGAGGACAAGAGGAGGAGAGATGGAGAGAGGAGGACAAGAGGAGAGATGGAGAGAGGAGGACAAGAGGAGGAGAGAGGAGGACAAGAGGAGGAGAGATGGAGAGAGGAGGACAAGAGGAGAGATGGAGAGAGGAGGACAAGAGGAGGAGAGATGGAGAGAGGAGGACAAGAGGAGGAGAGAGGAGGACAAGAGGGAGAGGAGGACAAGAGGAGGACAAGAGGAGGACAAGAGGAGGACAAGAGGAGGACAAGAGGAGGACAAGAGGAGGACAAGAGGAGGACAAGAGGAGGACAGGAGGAGGACAAGAGGAGGAGAGAGGAGAACAAGAGATGGAGAGAGGAGGACAAGAGGAGAGATGGAGAGAGGAGGACAAGAGGAGGACAAGAGGAGAGATGGAGAGAGGAGGACAAGAGGAGGACAAGAGGAGGAGAGAGGAGGACAAGAGATGGAGAGAGGAGGACAAGAGGAGGACAAGAGGAGAGATGGAGAGGAGGACAAGAGGAGAGATGGAGAGAGGAGGACAAGAGGAGGAGAGAGGAGAACAAGAGATGGAGAGAGGAGGACAAGAGGAGAGATGGAGAGAGGAGAACAAGAGGAGGAGAGAGGAGAACAAGAGATGGAGAGAGGAGGACAAGAGGAGGAGAGAGGAGGACAAGAGGAGGAGAGAGGAGAACAAGAGGAGAGATGGAGAGAGGAGAACAAGAGGAGGAGAGAGGAGAACAAGAGGAGAGATGGAGAGAGGAGGACAAGAGGAGGAGAGAGGAGGACAAGAGGAGGAGAGAGGAGAACAAGAGATGGAGAGAGGAGGACAAGAGGAGGAGAGAGGAGGACAAGAGAGAGAGCACCAGCTGCCGTGTGGGAGGGTTATTTAATTGACGATATCACACCTTTCCGTTTCTCTTGTTCTCTCCATCTTTTCTTCCTCGATAAAAAAACCCACGCCTTCTCCGTCCCTCCGTCCCCCTGCCCCGCCTTCAATCAATCAATCAATCGATCCATCAACAGGAACCAGTCCTCACGCCACTCGTCTTCTTCTCCTCTTTTTCACTTTTCTTCTTGTCACTTCTGCCAAAAAGAAAAGCGGCACGAAGGAGAGTCGTTAATTAGCTTCTCATTTGTTCATGCAAATGAGCTCGATTAAAAAAATAAAATAACAGACTCTCCTCCTGCGGCTGGGGAGGAGGCCTCAGGGGGCGGAGCCACTAATGAAGCATGTCCTAACGGCGGAGCGGCGCCCTCGTTTGTTGATGCTAATGATCTGAAACGCCGCTTGTCTGAAACGCCGCGTCTGAAGGGATCGTTCGCCCGGGGGGGGGGGGGGGGGGGATGCTGGGTTCCCCGTGCAAATATAGTGTGAGGGGAAAAAAAGACTCTGATAGTCATGCAAGGCTCTCAAGGTGACTTAAACTCTATATGTCCATCACTATGATTAACTCTCAGACTCCTCCCCATTAGAGACGGACGCGTCCTTTTAGTTGCACACCGATTCAGTCCTCTTTGAATATATTCACAATTTGGGTTTCTTACACTATACACACAAATATAATAATAAGAACAATCTATCTACCTATCTATCTATCCATCCGTCCATCCATCTATCAATCTATCAATCTATCAATCTACCCACCCACCTACCTACCTCTCTACCTAGTCACCCCCTGGTGGTCAGGAGAGAGAATGCAGCTTTAACACATGAAGCATAGACTTCTATACAACCACAGGAGTCGCCCCCTGGTGGTCAGGAGAGAGAATGCAGCTTTGACACATGAAGCATAGACTTCTATACAACCAGAGGAGTCGCCCACTGGTGGTCAGGAGAGAGAATGCAGCTTTAACACATGAAGCATAGACTTCTATACAACCACAGGAGTCGCCCCCTGGTGGTCAGGAGAGAGAATGCAGCTTTAACACATGAAGCATAGCCTTCTATACAACCACAGGAGTTGCCCCCTGGTGGTCAGGAGAGAGAATGCAGCTTTGACACATGAAGCATAGACTTCTATACAACCAGAGGAGTCGCCCACTGGTGGTCAGGAGAGAATGCAGCTTACACATGAAGCATAGACTGGTGGTCAGGAGAGAGAATGCAGCGTTAACACATGAAGCATAGACTTCTATACAACCACAGGAGTCGCCCCCTGGTGGTCAGGAGAGATAATGCAGCTTTAACACATGAAGCATAGACTTCTATACAACCAGAGGAGCTTTTTAACTCATGTGTTATCAGCCTTGCCGTGTCTTAAAGGAAGCCGGTCGCTCTGAAGTGTCTAAATGAGACGACCGGTCGGCCTCCACAGCCTCGTCGTTCACCCTCAACCTTCTCAGTTATTTTGACCTTGAACTTATTCCGTAACCTGACCCAGCGATTTGGTTGTTTCCTGTCGAGACGGACGTTTATTTTTTGCAAAGACCGTTTTATTTTAGCGAGCTGTAAGTCAACGCTCGTTGCTGGAAAACGCCCCAAAAAAATCCATCGAGGACCAGAACCACGGAGATGAGGAATCATCCGCCGAGGCAGTGGATGCTGTGGGGGTCAGTGCACATGCATCCTGACGGCATCCATGTTGAGCGCCGTGCAGGTTTTGAGTGCCAGGGTTTCCTCTCCGCTGTTCTGTTCACCGCTGACTGCGTGAGAGGCCGAGTGAGACGTGGCGGCGTGGCTGGAGCTCACTGATAACACCGGCAGAGCCCCTAACACACACACACACATTCAATTCAATTCAGTTTATTTGTATAGCCCAATTTCACAAATTACAAATTTGTCTTGGAGTGCTTTACAATCTGAACACATAGACATCCCTGCCCCAAAACCTCACATCGGACCAGGAAAAACTCCCAAATAACCCTTAAGGGGGAAAAAAGGGAAGAAACCTTCAGGAGAGAACAGAGGAGGATCCCTCTCCAGGATGGACAGAACAATAGATGTCATGTGTACAGAAGGACAGATTAGAGTTTAAATACATTCAATGAATATGACAGAGTGTATGATAGTTCATAGTAGGCATATTCCACGATGGAGACCTCCACGATCCATCAGGCAGATGGCGGTGGGGAGGAGGAGTGGGCGGAGTCTCAACAGTGGGCGGAGTCTCAACAGGACAGTGGCGTAGTCAGGAGCAGGAACTCCACGACCCAGACCTCGATGATCCATCAGGCAGATAGGATCTATGCCGTCTCATAGGGTCCGATGACCCCATGAGACGTGAAGTCACACGGACTCGGGAGAAAGCAGAGTTAGTAACGTGTGATTGAGAGATGACAATGCATCCCTAAGGAGAGAAAAGAGGAGATAGGTACTCAGTGCATCCTAACGTCCCGGCAGCTATAAGCCTATAGCAGCATATCAAGGGGCTGGACCAGGTGAACCTGATTCAGCCCTAACTATAAGCTCTGTCAAAGAGGAAGGTCTTAAGTCTACTCTTAATCGAGGTGACTGTGTCTGCCTCCCGGACTGAAGGTGAAGCTGGTTCCATAAAAGAGCAGCTTGATAACTATAGGCTCTGGCTCCCATTCTACTTTTTAAGACTCTAGGAACTACAAGTAGTCCCGCATTTAGTGAGCGTAGCTCTCTAGTGGGGCAATATGGTACGACAAGCTCCTTAAGATATGATGGTGCATCACCAATCAAGGCTTTGTACGTTAAGAGAAGAATTTTAAAGTGATTCTTGATTTTACTGGGAGCCAGTGCAGAGCAGCTAGTGCAGGAGTGATGTGATCTCTTTCTTAGTTTTAGTGAGAATACGAGCTGCAGCATTCTGGATCAACTGGAGGGACCTAAGAGACTTATTAGAGCAGCCTGATAATAAGGAGTTGCAGTAATCCAGTCTCAAGTAACGAACGCGTGAACCAATTTTTCTGCATCTTTTTGAGACAAGATGTGCCTGATTTTTGAAATATTACGTAGATGAAAGAATGCAGTCCTTGAGATTTGCTTTACGTGGGAGTTAAAGGACAAGTCCCGATCAAAGATATGACCACACACATGACCACACACACACACATGACCACACACATGACCACACACACACACATGACCACACACACACACACACACACACACACACACACACACATGACCACACACATGACCACACACATGACCACACACACACACATGACCACACACACACACACACATGACCACAC
>NC_079396.1:27522236-27527236 GCF_029220125.1 Pseudoliparis swirei
ACCGTAGTATATCGATATCAAACGGCGCCGCTCGCCGCTGTGAGTGAATCCCGTTCTTCCCTCTCCGGTGCGTTTCCGCTCGCTGTGACTAATCGGTGCAATCTTCCCGACGCCGCGTCTCTTTTGATGCCGCCGTGGCGTTCGGCTGCGTTTGGGCCACTCCTCCGTTTATATATCTAGAAGCAACAACAGCGGGGGAGGCAAAACGGTGGGGGGGAGGGGGGAGGCTCTTAAATAGTTTTCACACAGCGGTGCAAGCGTTTCGCCGTCTGCGGCGAGCGGTATTTCAAAGATGACCCCGTTTTGTAAATGAGTTCAGGGTTTGAGAGAGAGAGAGAGAGAGAGGGCAAGAGGGAGAGAGAGAGAGAGAGAGAGAGAGAGAGAGATGGTGTGACAGGTTCGTGGCCGTCACCGGTAGGTTTTCCCCCCGCTAAGCCCCAAGGAATGCGCAACCAGAGGGAACGTTGGTAACGTGTTTTATTTGAGCGCTCTGACCGCCGACTGTGTCTCTGCTCATGGCTCCCCTCTTCCTCCTGTCCAGCTCCTTTATGGGGACAGAGCCTCGCAGATACACAAACCCAGATTGTCATCAGCTGGTCCGATGACAATCAGACCAGCTGATGACAATCAGACACCGTTCCCTGAACCACACCCCGCCTCCACCGACTCTGCAGCCGAGCTTAAACAGCCACCGCTACCACATACGTCCACAGCCCGAGTTAGGCCGGGCCAACATCGCCTAACCTACTCCCCTCCCCCATGAGGCGGGAGAGGAAGTCGGCCACGACCATCTGTGTCCCGGCCTATGGATCACCTTGAAATTAAAGGCTGTAAAGCCAGATACCACCGAGTGATTCGGGCGTTGGTATCTTTCATGCGGTGGAGCCATTGGAGCGGGCATGGTCCGACCAGAGGGTGAATGGGCGTCCCAGGAGGTAGTAGCGCGGGAGTCGACCGCCCACGGATGGCGAGGCACTCCTTCTCCACCGTGCTGTACCTGCCCTCCCTCTCCGACAGCTTGCGGCTGATGTACAGCACGGGGCGGTCAAACCCCTCTACCTGCTGGGACAAAACGGCCCCCAGCCCTCTGTTCGACGCATCAGTCTGCAGAGTAAAAGGGAGAGAGAAGTTAGGTGTGTGGAGGAGTGGTTCCCCACAGAGAGCTTGCTTTACCTCCTCAAACGCCAACTGGCACCGCTCCGTCCACTGGACCGGATCTGAGGCACCTTTCCGGGTCAGGTCAGTCATGGGGCTGGTCAGCTCCGCAGTTCGGGATGAACCGCCTGTAATAGCCCGCCAGCCCCAAAAACTGCCTCACCTCTTTTAGTCTTGGGCCGCGGGCAGGCTGCGATGGCGGCGGTCTTGTCCACCTGAGGCGCACCTGCCCGGTGCCCAAGTGGTACCCCAGATACCGTACCTCCCTCCGTCCAACTGCACACTTCCCGGGTTGGCCGTAAGCCCGCCTGCCTCTCGGACTCCAGCACCACACCCACCTGCTGCACGTGCTCCGCCTAGATGGTGCTGTGGATGATCACATCATCCAAGTAGGCGGCCACATGTGCAGCGTGCGGACGCAGCACCCGGTCCATGAGGCGTCGAAAAGTGGTTTGGTCCCCGAACAACCCAAAGGGAAGCGTAGTGAATTGGTATAACCCATACGGAGTGGGGAAGGCCGTCTTTTTCCTTAGACTCTGGCGACAGAGGAATCTGCCAGTAGCCCTTGGTTAAATCCAGTGTCGTAAAGAAACACGCGGTGCCCAGTCGGTCCAGGAGCTCGTCGACCCGGGGCATTGGGTAAGCATCGAACCGTGACACATCGTTCACCCTGCGATAGTCCACGCAGAACCGAATAGACCCATCCTTCTTGACCACAAGAACAATGGGACTACACCAGGCACTGTGGGACTCTTCTATTACCCCCATCTCCAGCATTGCAGCCAATTCCCGCTGAACCACCTTTCTCTTGTGTTCAGGTAACCTGTAGGGTCGTGACCGCACCGTCACGCCCGGAGGAGTCTCAATCTGGTGCTCTATGAGGTTTGTGCGTCCTGGAAGGAGAGAGAACACATCAGCAAACTGCTTTTGCAACCGGGCAATGTCTGTTTTCTGGGTCCCGGAGAGACGGTCTTCACAAAGGAGCGAGGCGCCATTGGTGGATTTTGGCACCTCAGGCCCCAGCTCCTCTTTCTCAGATACCGAGGACACCAGAGAAACAGACTCCGCCTCCTCCATGCTTTTAGGAGGTTGAGGTGGTAAGTCTGTGTAGCTCCGCCCTATCAGAACGCACCACCTCATAGTCGACATCCCCCACTCGCCGTGTGACCACAAAGGGCCCTTGCCACTTGGCGAGGAGTTTAGAGCTGGAAGAAGGAAGCAATACAAGTACCTTCTCTCCCGGTGTGAATTGTCTCAGCCTGGCACCTCTGTTGTACAGCCGCTGCTGGCGCTCCTGGGCCTGGAGCAAATTCTCACGTGACAGCTGACCCAGTGTGTGGAGCTTTGCTCGCAGGTCCAGGACGTGTTGGATCTCGTTCTTACTGGTGCTCGGCCCCTCCTCCCAGTTTTCTTTAATGAGGTCGAGCACCCCCCGTGGAGTCCTGCCGAACAACAGTTCAAAGGGCGAAAATCCCGTGGAGGCCTGGGGAACCTCCGTACTGCAAACAACAAGAATTCTTATGTGCAAAACTCCCGACAACAGTGAGACTCTGAGGGCGCCCGGGATGTGGTCGGGACCTGCCTTGTCCATGTCCACACCGCTGGGCTCTCTGTCAGCGCCAGCCTCTGAGATGATCAGCAGGCTGGTCTCCTCGGGCGTCAAGCCATTTATCCCAATTACGTTCATCGTCATTAATAAATTTACGGATCATGGACTTCAAAGTCTTATTCAGACGCTCCACCAGACCGTCGGTCTGTGGGTGGTACACACTGGTCCTAATAGACTTGATGCCCAGTAACCCGTAAAGTTCTCTCAGTGTTCTTGACATGAACTGGGTGCCCTGGTCAGTCAGAATCTCTTTCGGGATTCCGACTCGGGAGATGACCTGAAACAGCGCCTGCGCGACACTCTTTGCAGAAATGTTGCGCAAGGGCACCGCCTCCAGGTATCGTGTTGCGTAATCCACGAAGACTAACACAAAGCGATATCCGCGTGCACTCCGGTGAAATGGCCCGATGAGGTCCATAGCGATTCGCTCAAATGGAACCTCCATTAATGGCAGAGGGCGCAAAGGTGCCCTCGGAATGGCCGGAGGGTTTACCAATTGACACTCCGGGCAGGACGCACACCAACGGCGCACATCCGCCCGGATAATAAAATCGGGTCATTATCCGGTCCAGAGTTTTATCATATCCCATGTGCCCAGCCATCGGGTTATAGTGAGCCGCCTGGAAAACCATTTCCCGGTGGCTCTTCGGCACCAGCAACTGGGTGCTTTCCTGCCCTGTGTGAATGTCACGGCTCACTCTGTACAGTCTGTCCCTGATCAATGTGAAGTGCGGATATGTCTGCGCTGCGTCAGGGCGCACCAGCTGACCATCAATTCGTATCACTTGGTCAAAGGCTGAGCGTGAGTATCGTCCGAGACTGCTCGAGTGGAAAATCTTCCATGGAGTGAAACTCGGGAGCCGGAGGAGTCGCCATAGGAGGCTCCTCCGGTTCCCCCTCCCCGTCTGCAGTGTCGGACAACCTCGCGTCACCGCTGAGCACGGCGCACACCGCATGACCCTGTCTGCCATGAACGCCCCCCCGCAGCCTTCCCCATTAACTTATCAAAGCCCGGCCAATCGGTTCCCAAGATTAAGGGGTGCGTAAGGCGGGAGCTAACCGCGACCTTCACGTTATGCTTTTTCCCCCCCGTGTCTAATTTCCACTGACACTATGGGATACTCGTGAATGTCCCCATGCACACACCTTATCTTCACCCACAATGCCTCCACCAATGCCCCTGGTCGAACCAGGCTCTGGTGGATCATAGACTGTGTACAGCTGGAATCCACCATTGCCTGATGTATACCCCCCTGGATTCTTACCGGTACACGGTATGTCGCTCCCGGACCTGGGGAGGGTGTTGGAGAGCCGGCAACCCGGATCACCTGGCCCACCTCCATCAGCGGACACTCCCGCCAGATGTGTCCGGGCTGCCTGCACCTCCAACACTCCTGCCCTGGCGTTTGAGGGACTACCTGTGGGTTGGGAAGGGTGCCGTTGTTTACTGGGGCCGGTATGGGTCGCGTCAGGGTCTGCATCGGCTTGGCCGGAGCCAGTGCGCCGTCGCTGTCTGCCTGGCCGCCGGGGTGCACCGCCAGGTGGTCCTCCGCCAGCGTGACGGCGGCCTCCACCGATGTTGGGCGGTGGCAGCAGACCCACGTTGACGTTTCCGCCGGCAACCCTCCAACAAACTGCTCCAGGATCGCCCGTTCTGCCACCGCCTGCGCCCCTCTTGTGCTCCCGGGCTGCAGCCACCTCGTTGCGGCGTCCCTCAGCCGTTGCGCGTATGCGAATGGCCGGTCATCGGGCCCCATCGTCGTCTCGCGGAACCGCCGCCGGTGATCCTCAGGAGTCAGCCCCAGCCGATCTATCACCGCCTTCCGCACGTCCGTGTAACTGTGGCGTGAAGCTGGGGGAAGGTCCAGGGCCGCAGTCTGCGCCTCCCCGGTGAGCAGGGGCAGGAGGCGAACCGCCCACTCCCCCGCTGGCCAGCCGCATGCCTCCGCCACCGTCTCGAACGTCTCCAAAAATGACTGTGCATCGTCCTCCGCCGTCATTTTCTTAAGCTCCACCCCCGCCCAGGGGGAAGGGATAGGTGTAGCCGCGGTCTGGGCGGCGAGCAGTTCCAGGGCCCGAGTCTGCTCCTCTGCCTGGACCAGGAGCCTCTCCAGTATCTGCCGGTCTGCCTCCGCCCGGTCCTTCATCGTTGCTGCCATCTGACACAGCATCTGCCCCAGCAACATCACGTGCTGGGTTGGCAGATCTGGGTCTTGTTCGACGCTCTCCATTTGAG
>NC_079396.1:27532236-27542236 GCF_029220125.1 Pseudoliparis swirei
ATTACAACATCACACACGCACACACACACACACACACATCATGTGACCTTAATTCCCCTCTTCCTGCTTCTGCTTCGCTCAGCCAATCAGGATCAGGGCATGTAAGGATGTGTGTGTGTGTGTGTGTGTGTGTGTGTGTGTGTGTGTGTGTGTGTGTGTGTGTGTGTGTGTGTGTGTGTGTGTGTGTGTTAGCGTGTGCATATTTGCGTGTCACGGTTCGTCTCAAGCGTCTATATACAGGACTGTCTCAGAAAATTAGAATATTGTGATAAAGTTCTTTATTTTCTGTAATGCAATTAAAAAAACAAAAATGTCATGCATTCTGGATTCATTACAAATCAACTGAAATATTGCAAGCCTTTTATTCTTTTAATATTGCTGATTATGGCTTACAGCTTAAGAAAACTCTAAAATCCTATCTCATAAAATTTGAATATTTCCTCAGACCAAGTAAAAAAAAAGATTTATAACAGCAAAACAAAATCAAACATTTGAAAATGTGTTTCCAGGTGTTTCGAGTTAATTAGACGATTCAAGTGATTTGTTTAATACCCTACTAGTATACTTTTTCATGATATTCTAATATTTAAGGATATTTGAGTTTTCTTAAGCTGTAAGCCATAATCAGCTATATTAAAAGAATAAAAGGCTTGCAATATTTCAGTTGATTTGTAATGAATCCAGAATGCATGACATTTTTGTTTTTTTAATTGCATTACAGAAAATAAAGAACTTTATCACAATATTCTAATTTTCTGAGACAGTCCTGTATGTGTGTGTGCTCTAATAAATAGACGGATTAAATCTGATAAAAGGGGAACGGCGTGAGGTTTTACTCTGTGCGTGTGTGTGTGTGTGTGTGTCATAATAGTGTGAATCAGCAGCAGCCAGCCTGGCACGTGTCGCACAGACGACCTCATTCATCCCCAAAACCCCTTCGGCTGCTTCCCCTCACCCACAAAGCAGAGCTCGACCCCCGCACGCCGAGGGGGGGGGGGGGGGGGGGCAGGTGCTGAGGAGACTATTTAGTGTTTCACTGTTTCTTTTTTTTTTTTTTTTTTACTGCAAAACGATGAATCAGCCGAGTTGAACTGAGACAGAACAAGTGACGGAGGACGTTAACGTGTGTGTGTGTGTGTGTGTGTGTGTGTGTGTGTAAAGGGGGTTGTCAATTAGATATGGAGATCAGACAGAATGAGCATCAGTTTAAACATGAGCGTTACATCAGATGTCCGGCTGTTTGCGCCCGCCAGATAAGATCCTCAAGCTTTGTGTGTGTGTGTGTCTGAGTTTGTGTATTTGTGTCTGTGACGCAGCAGACACAACAGAAGCGGCACCCATAGCCTCAGAAGACGCTCGCTGTTGTTGGCGACCTTTGACCTTAACCAAACCTTGACCCCGCCCCTTCTGCCTTCAACCTGACGGCGACAGATGACACAGCGCTGACCTCTGACCTCCGGCCCTCTGGTACCCGACCCGAACCCTGTGACAGTGTCTGAAGCCAAACACAACCTGCTTCCCGACACACGTGTACACGCACACACACACACACACACACACACGCACACACACACACACACACACACACACACACACACGCAATGCTACACTCATCCATCAAAGTAGCAGAAAACCAATATAATCAAATAACATACATATTCAAAAGGCTATTATTATTATTATTATTATTATTATTATGCCCAGTGGTTCGTGGTTTGAAGGCTTAAATGAGACTTTTTAATTGTTCGCTCTTTCACAGATAAAATCTGCTGAGGTTGCATAAATACAGGGACAAACAATCAAAGACAATCGTTATCAAAATTGCACGGTGGCGCAAATATTTGGCAAAAAAATCATATTTGACACGATATATATCTATATATAGATATATATATATACATGTCTATATATATAAAATATATATTTAAGAAATAATAGAATATGATAAATATTCTTCTTATATAATATTTATATATATATATATATTATATTTATAATTCTAAATATAAAATACATATATATATATAAAATATATATTTAAGAAATAATAGAATATGATAAATATTCTTCTTATATAATATTAATATATATATATATTTATAATTCTAAATTTAAAATAATATAAAATACATATATATATATGTATCCATCTATATATATATATAACATTATTATTTAAGAAATAATAGAATATGATAAATATTCTTGTATAATATTTATATAGATATATATATATTATATTTATCATTCTAAATATGAAATCATATAAAATGCATATATATATATGTATATATGTACAAAGTATCTTTACCTTGCATTATATTGAATTTAACTTTTTTCAACAGCTTTGAGACACGTGACCCGACAATCATTGTTCTGATAATAACATAAAGGGGGCGTCATCTCATTTATTGCGCAATGTAACACATGTTTTCAATGACATCAAAACATCTGATTCACTATTCAAGATAACGTGATGTTTTGGCCTGATAAGGCCCGTTAGCCGTGGACGTACGATGACTAATACGATGAATAATATGATTCGGTCCGTCGTTGCTCATGTTCACGTGATATTTAATAACGGCTCGTAGAAATAAGACTCGGCAAGAGCTTTCACAGCTTCAGGTCTTTTTTTGTCTTTCTTCTTCTTTCAGAGAGCCGCGGTGAAGTAAATCCAGAACAGATCGGCCTCAAAGTTATCTCAGCAAAACTTGGATTCATTTAGAGAGAGAGAGGGGGGGGGAGGGAGAGAGAGAGAGGGGGCGAAGGGAGAGAGATAGAGGGGGAGAGAGAGAGAGAGACACCCGTTTACGTCTGTCAGAGTGGTTTTGGGAATGTACGAGTGTTTCTTTAGAAAAGACTTCTAAAAATTTAGACCACATACTTAAGAGTACAACGTTAGAAAGTTACAACGTTGCAACATTACAATGTTAAACGTTACAATATTTCAACGTTACATTGTTACAACGTTACAACATTACAATGTTACAGCATTACAACGTTACAATGTTACAACGTTACAACATTACAACGTTACATTACAACTTTACAATGTTACATTACAACGTTACAACATTACAACGTTACAATGTGACAACATTACAATGTGACAATGTTACGACATTACAACGTTACAACATTAAAACGTTACATTGTTACAACATTACAACATTAAAACGTTACATTGTTACAACATTACAATGTTACAACGTTCCAATGTTACAACATTACACTGTTACAACATTACAACGTTACACCATTACAATGTTACAACGTTACAACATTACATTGTTACAACGTTACAACCTTACAATGTTACAACATTACAATGTTACAACGTTAAAACATTACAACGTTACAACATTACAATGGAACACAAGCTGTTTGAAGTTCGGCTCCGGAGCGCTCAGTGAAGACGAATCAACTCCTCCGGGTTCTTCTCCACTTAGTGACTGTATAGGTGAGGTGTCATGGGTGTGTGTGGAGGAGGGGGGGGGGACACACGATGGATACGATGCCGCCGGGGGTCTTGGCATCGCTTCCTTATAACGACGTTACAGTGCAGAGAATCAACAGCAGTTCATTCATATGACACAGACTCCCCTCGATCTGCATCGGGAGGCCGTTGCTCGGACTGCGCCATTATAAATCACGTGTGGGGGGGGGGGGGGGGGGGGTTGGGGGCAGTGTTTGACAGTCATTTAAGCTAAAATAATCAAATCTTCTCAGGCTGGCCCTCTGTGATTCATGATACACACACACACACATATATATACATACATATATATATACAAACATATATATTAGGGCTGTCAGCGTTAACGCGTTAATCTATGCGATTAATTTGGCCGCGATAACGCACTAAAATATTTTAACGCAATTAACGCAACTTTGTTTACTTCCGGTGTCGTTGAAGTTTTTTCACTCCCCTGAGTGTCAAACAGCGGCAGTACGGTTTGACACTGTTTCCGTATTTAAAACTATGAGTTCTCCGCGAAAATACAGAGCAGAAATCAGCAGTTTAAACTCGTGGATGAATCAGTCGGGTTTCCTCCTGCTCCTCCTTCCTCCCGTCTCCCCCTCTGAGACACAGAGGAACCGAGGGGCGACGTGTCGACTGTCGTGGGAGGCGGCGCGGAAAGAACTCGTCACACGAAACCTTCACCGTGATTGGTCAATCCGTTTGTCTGTCAACATTTAGCGAAAAAACAACCAATGAACACTCAGTAAATCACAAAGGACCTCCCACCTCACAGGTGATTCTCATTAGCAGCCTGTCAGTCAGAGAGCAGAGAAGGCACCAGGACAACTGAGCCTCATTGAATAGAGCTGAGATTGTTCTGGAATGTTTGATGTATAACACGTGGGTATGTGTCATATGCAAACGCCTTTAAAAGGTGAATTAATTTTTTGTAAAATGGAGACATGCCCCCAGCCTCCAGAGGGTGAACAGGACATATGTGAATGTCAGTCAGTTACCAAGGCCACTGGTTCTGCTGTTCAGTGTTAAAGATGACAGGACCAATGGGGTCTCAATATACTTCTTTTTTTTTTACTAATCTGGATGTTTCACTGAAGAAACAATGTATCATCCACAATATTAAATCCCTCGCTGGCACTTTATAGGTAGAAGCCTCTTTGAAAACACAGCTCTGTGTGAAGTTTGGTCTTTAAAAAGAAGAACAAAATAACTTTTAATCGTGATTAATGAATTTCAAAATGTGCGATTAATTAGTTAATTTTTTTTCATCGATTGACAGCCCTAATATATACACATATATATACATATATACATGTATATATATATATACATGTATATACATTAGGGATGCACCGATCTGATCGGCGCCGATCCATATCGGCCGATATTCCCATTATCGGTTTTGATCGGCGTTCTCAACACGGCCGATCAGATGATGTAACATTTGTGAGAACTATCAGACGTTTCAATCGCCGCGCACCGGAGACGATGCGCCCGGCGAGGGCCGCAGAGTGAGAGGTCAGAGGTCAGAGGGGATCCTCACCACCGAGCGGCGTCCCCGTCCCCCGAGTTGAATCTCTGGGTCGACTCAGCCGACTCACATGTCTGCCCCTAGAGACTGATGCTCACGCTAAACACATTCCATCGGGAGCCCGGAGGGTTTTGATAATGTTAGCGGAAGGATTTAAGTGACAACATCCGGTTTTGCAAAGTTAGCGGAAAGAACCACGTGAAACAACATCCGTTTATCAAAATAAGATGTCGACAAATCACACACGAACATATAAAAGTAAACAATGAACTGATTTTGTATCTTTATAGATCGTTTCTGAGATTTAGCTTAAATGATGCTAACATTAAAACATTTTTACTGTACCAAGGAAGAGTTTATAAAAATAAGTCTGACTTTTGTATGTTAAGAAAAGTCCTGTATATAGATTTCCCCAAGAGTCCCAGGAAATGAATGATGCAGATGTGTTCCATACATATCTGAAATCCCCTACAATAGCAATCAAACAATTTTAATGTATCAATTAGGACATTTTTCAAAGTAAAAGTCCTAAATGTTTAAAGAAATCGGTAATTTCTTTAATGTTTGAGGTGCTTTATATATGTATTTCCTCATAGTCCTAGACAATAATGCTACACAATAAATAGAATGCTTCAATCCACACCGTGATCGGTGATTGGTATTATCGGATCGGCAGATACTGATTTCAGTGATCGGTGATCGGTGATCGGCACCAAAAAACCTGATCGGTGCATCTCTACTATACATACATATATATACATATGTACATACATGTATATATATGTATACATACATATATATACATATATATGCATATATACAAACATATATATATACATACATATATATATATATACATACATACATACATATATATATACATGCATACATATGGGGAGGAGTCCTCCAGCGGAGGAAGAAGAGGTAACAGATCCTACGTGTCCATCTGTCACTGCAGCTTCACGCCGTCCAGACAAAAGGGGTGAACTGAACACGAGCCCCCAGCTATTGTCCCCGGTGGCTCGTGGGTGGATGTGGGGGCCCCTTATCATCAGGGGCCTGCTGGACCGATGCGGCCCCGGCTGAACAGAACCATTGTTCCCGTACGCGTTGCACCCGAGGGACCAGGCGGCGGAGACGGAGAGTCTTTAAGCAGAATACACATTTACCCTCTAGCGGCCCCCAAACTGCTGTGATCGGCTCCATTCATCCAGAAGGGGGGGGGGGGTATTTATTGATTTCAGCTTATGTCCTCGCCCTTTTTATCTCGCACACACACACACTCTAGCACGGTCACACACACTCTTAGACACTCACACTAGCACGCACACACACACACTCTAACACACACGCACACACTCTAGCACGCACACACACACACTCTTACACGCACACACACTCTAGCACGGACACACACACTCTTAGACACTCACACTAGCACGCACACACACACACTCTAACACACACGCACACACTCTAGCACGCACACACACTCTAACACACACACACATTCTAACACACACACACATTCTAACACACACACACATTCTAGCACGCACACACACACACTCTAACACACACGCACACACTCTAGCACGCACACACACACTCTAACACACACACACACACAAACACTCTAATACACTTAATATACACACATATCTCTAACACACACACACACACTCTAACACACACACACTCTAACACACACACACACTCTAGCACGCACACACACACACACACATTCTAGCACACTATTAATTTAACACACGATATTCTAACACACAACACACATAATTTAACACACACACTCTAACACACACACACATTCTAGCACACTCACACTCTAACACACACACACACTCTAACACACACACACTCTAACACACACACACACTCTAACACACACACACACACTCTAACACACACACACACACTCTAACACACACACTCTAACACACACTCTCACACACACACACTCTAACACACACACACTCTAACACACACACACACACACTCTAACACACACACACACTCTAACACACACACACTCTAACACACACACACACACTCTAACACACACACACACAGACACACACACACACACACACACACACACACATACACTCTAACACACGCACACTCTAACGCACACTCTAACACACACACACACTCTAACACACACACACACTCTAACGCACACACACACATTCTAACACACACACTCTAACACACACACACACTCTAACACACACATGCACACTCTAACACACACACACTCTAACACACACACACTCTAACACACACACACACTCTAACACACACACACTCTAACACGCACACACACACACTCTAACACACACACACATTCTAGCACACACACACTCTAACACACACACATTCTAACACACACACAGACTCTAACACACACACACTCTAACACACACACACACGCACACTCTAACACACACACACTCTAACACACACACATACACACGCACACTCTAACACACACACACTCTAACACACACACACACTCTAACACACACACACACTCTAACACACACACACTCTAACACACACACACACACTCTAACACACACACACTCTAACACACACACACACACACATTCTAACACACACACACACACACATTCTAACACACACACACACTCTAACACACACACACTCTAACACACACATGCACACTCTAACACACACACACACTCTAACACACACACACATTCTAACACACACACACTCTAACACACACACTCTAACACACACATACACACTCTAACACACACACATCTAACACACACACTATACACACACTTAATACACACTTAACACACACACACTCTAACACACACACACACACTCTAACACACACACACTCTAACACACACACTCACACACACACACACACTCTAACACACACACTCTAACACACACACACACACTCTAACACACACACACACTCTAACACACACACACTCTAACACACACACACACTCTAACACACACACACACACTCTAACACACACACACACACTCTAACGCACACACACACACTCTAACACACACACGCACACTCTAACACACACACACACGCACACACCAAATAGAATGATCCTCGTCGTGCTCCCAAACACTGCAGACCATCCGAGTGAAATCTTTCTCCTTTATCTCTTCCTCTGGAGAAAGGAGAAGAACAAATAAAAAAGGAGGAAGGATGAAGGTCAACAGCAGATAGAGGAGGAAGAAAGAAAGAAAGAATGAAAGAAAGAAAGATATTTAAAGTTTGTAATATGGTTCTCCAGCGTTCTGTGTCTCTCGTCTTTATTTCTCTCACGTTGTGTCCTTCATGTCTTCATGTCTAATAATAGTTTGTACTTTAATGATATTTCACTTTCTTGCTATAAACGTCTTCTTACTTTACTTTTATTCCTATTTATTTTTCGGGGTCAAAAGGTGAAATCTGTCAACGTGTGAAGGATTCAGAGACCCCTGGAGGTCGGGTTGTAGATCGCAACCCGCTGAAACCTTTTAAAACTTGAACACACAGAGCCGGAGTTTTGTTTTGTCCATTCTGGGCCACCGTAGGAACACAGTAGTTATAAACACCTCGGTCAAAAGTAACGGACACACAAACATTCTTATTTTGGGGTGTTTATACACACAGAACATAGTTAATGTGACAATATTCCACTTCCCAGTGGTTATTTAATGGGAGAAGGTTATAGAATTCTGTCGTAATAAATGGATCAGGCGCTCGTGTCTTTCTCCGCTCCCAAACTTGAAGAGCAATTAAATGTCGACTCAACTCTAACTTCAACTTTAACCTCTCTGGAGGGAAATTACAGCTAACATGTGTTTATATTTATGTATATATACATACATATATATTTATATTTATATAGACATATATATGTATATATACATATATATATATATACATATATATGTATATATATTTATATATATTTAATATGTATATATATACATATATATTTATATATGCATTTATATATAATTATATATGTTTATATATATTATATATTTATTTATAAATATATACATATATATATATATGTAAATATATACATATATTTATATATAAGTATATATATACATGTATAAGTGTATATACATATATATATGGATATATATACAGGACTGTCTCAGAAAATTAGAATATTGTGATAAAGTTCTTTATTTTCTGTAATGCAATTAAAAAAACAAAAATGTCATGCATTCTGGATTCATTACAAATCAACTGAACTATTGCAAGCCTTTTATTCTTTTAATATTGCTGATTATGGCTTACAGCTTAAGAAAACTCTAAAATCATATCTCATAAAATTTGAATATTTCCTCAGACCAAGTAAAAAAAAGATTTATAATAGCAAAACAAAATCAAACATTTGAAAATGTGTTTCCAGGTGTTTCGAGTTAATTAGACGATTCAAGTGATTTGTTTAATACCCTACTAGTATACTTTTTCATGATATTCTAATATTTAGAGATAGGATATTTGAGTTTTCTTAAGCTGTAAGCCATAATCAGCAATATTAAAAGAATAAAAGGCTTGCAATATTTCAGTTGATTTGTAATGAATCCAGAATGCATGACATTATTGTTTTTTTAATTGCATTACAGAAAATAAAGAACTTTATCACAATATTCTAATTTTCTGAGACAGTCCTGTATACATATATATATACATATATATGTATATATAAGAAAGTATTCATATATATATATATATTTATATATATATATATATGTATATATATATATTTATACATATATATATATATATATGTATTTATATATACATATATATGTATATACTTATATATACATATATATGTATATATAAGTATATACATCACACAGAGCCGCTGCCCGATGGCGCTGCTTTATATTCTGCGTGGCGCTCGGCGCTCCGACAGCCGGGCCTCCGAGAGCGGCGGCGCCTTGAA
>NC_079396.1:27547236-27579736 GCF_029220125.1 Pseudoliparis swirei
GCCTCCACCTCTTAGGAGAGTTTTTGTTTGGAATTAATAACCTGTTCACTGACGCCTCAGCATTTGAGTCCTGATCGGAATCTCGGCCTGACACCTTCTTCTCCTTCTCCTTCTTCTTCTCCTCCTCCTTATTCTCCTTCTCCTCCTCCTCCTCCTTCTCCTTCTTCTCCTTCTCCCCCTCCTTCTTCTTCTTCTCCTTCTTGTTCTTCCAAGATGAGTCCATGAAAAGAGAGAAAGAAAAGGGGAATTAGAAATAGAGCCGTTTCCGACTTTTGGTTTTAAATATCAGCCCCGAATCCGGTCCACACACACACACACACACACACACACACACATACACACACACACACAGACTACGTGTTGCATTAAAATACAGAACTTAATAAACCTTTGAATCAGTCCATCAAACGGAAGACACTGTAAAGACAGGCTATAGCTGGTAGAGAGGAAGAAGAAGAAGAAGAAAAGGAGGAAAAGAAGAAGAAGCCTCCTCAAACTTCTTCTCTTGGTCACATGATGAAGAGTCGAGGCTTTAAGAGACGTCTTCACCTCCAGCGACGACTAGAGCTCACATGCACGCACACACACACACGCACGCTCACACACACACACACGCATACACACACATACACACACGCAAACACACGTACGCACACTCACACACGGATACAGACACATACACACACATGCACACACATATACACAAGCACACACAAACACACGTACGCACACACACACACAAACACACACACATGCACACACACACACACAAACGCACATAAACAGACACACACGCACACTCAAGCACACACACGCACACACACACATAAACATGGTGTATTAAATGTCAGAATTTAGGAAGAACTCTGTGTGTGTGTTTGTGTGTGTGTGTCTACGCTCAAAAAGGACTTTCAGTAGAACACACTCTCACACACACACACAAATGGACACACACGCAAGTGTATATATATGTATATATATTAGTGCTGTGAAAAATAACGCGTTTACTCAGTTAATTATATTACAGGATTAATTAGTTTGTTTTTTTAACGCATTTAACGCATGCGCAGAATGAGCTTCCAATCCGTCTGTTGTTGGTCGTCTCGAACCAGCAGCGTGTCATTCTGTCTCTAGTGTCGCGTTAACACGACTCCGATCTCCGTCTCGCGCGTCAACAACTCTTCTCGGAGCTCTTGCCTGTCTTGAGAGCCCTGTAAATGTATATATATGTGATTAATCATGATTAATCCACAGAAACCTGTGATTAACCTGATGAAACATTTTAATCATCACAGCCCTAATATATATATATTAGGGCTGTCAATCGATTTAAAAAAAGTAACTAATTAATCGTACATTTTGAAATTCATTAATCGCGATTAAAAGTTTTTTTCCCTTCTTTTTAAAGACCAAACTTCACACAGAGCTGTGTTTTCAAAGAGGCTCCTACCTATAAAGTGCCAGTGAGGTATTTAATATTGTGGATGATAAATTGTTTCTTCAGTGAAACATCAGATTAGTAAAAAAAGAAGAAGTATATTGAGACCCCATTGGTCCTGTCATCTTTACCACTGAACAGCAGAACCAGTGAACTTGGTAACTGACTGACATTCACATATGTCCTGTTCACCCTCTGGAGGCTGGGGGCATTTTATACATTTTACAAAATAAATTAAATTCACCGTTTAAAGTCTTTTGCATGTGACACACCCCCACGTGTTATACATCAAACATTCCAGAACAATCTCAGCTCTATTCAATGAGGCTCATTGTCCTGGTGCCGTGTTCTCTGCTCTCTGACTGACAGGCTGCTAATGAGCCTCACCTGTGAGGTGGGAGGTCCTTTGTGATTTACTGAGTGTTCATTGGTTGTTTCTTTTGCAAAATGTTGACAGACAAACGGATTGACCAATCACGGTGAAGGTTTCGTGTGACGAGTTCTTTCCGCGCCGCGTCCCCCGACACGTCGCCCCTCCGTTCCTCTGTGTGTCAGAGGGGGAGACGGGAGGAAGGAGGAGCAGGAGGAAACCCGACTGATTCATCCACGAATTAAACTGATTTATGCTCCTTATTTTCGCGGAGAAATAATTGTTTTTAAAACGGAAACGGTGTCAAACGGTACTGCCGCGTTTTGAAATTCAGGGGAGTGAAAAAACTTCAACGAACACCGGAAGTAAACAAAGTTGCGTTAATTGCGTTAAAATATTTTAGTGCGTTAACGCCGCAAAATTAATCGCATAGATTAACGCGTTAACGCTGATAGCCCTAATTTATATATATATATTTATATAAATATATATGTATTATTGATATACATGTATGTATATATGTATATGTATATAAATATATATTTATTACATATATATATATAAATATACATATATATTGATATACATATATTTATATGAATATATATGTATTACATATATATATATAAGTATAAGCTATTATTTTAAATTCATTTAAATCTGCTGGTATTTCTTTCCTCCAAATTTCAGGTCGTATATAAGCAATTTAATTTAATGTTGTGATGTCAGCTAATCAGTAATAAAATAATACAATCAGTTATATATATATATATATATATATATATATATATATATATATATATAACTGAAAACATAAATATAAATGTTGAGGTATTATTTCTGAGTTGATACAAAGTTTCCTCTAAACATTATAGCTTAAAGAAAAGAGTGTGATTAATCCTGAGAGCAGGTGGAACAAGTACAGTGAAGTGTGTGTGTGTGTGTGTGTGTGTGTGTGTGTGTGTGTGTGTGTGTGTGTGTGTGTGTGTGTGTGTGTGTGTGTGTGTGTGTGTGTGTGTGTGTGTGTGTGTGTGTGTGTGTGCGTGCGCGTGCGCGCGCGTATGGCGACCCGCACGGTGTTCGTTGTATCTCCTGCCTCCTCCCCGGCTTTCAGCGGCCGGCTGCCCGGTGCTGGAGGAGCTTAGAGGCTCCGGGCATTGTTCTCTGGGAACAATGGGTTCCTTTGTGCACGTGCTCCTCTTTCTCTCGCAGGACAATGCTGGAAGGTCCTTCTGGCTCTCTGCACTTACGAGATGTTTGCAGAATTACACCTTCAGTATAATGCTCTCCAAACAAGTGACGTTAATGTGCGGGAGGTTTCAGGGAGCAGAAGAAACAACAACAACAACAACAACAACGAAGACTTGCTTTTATTTCCTCTCCGGTCATTGTTTTAATAAAAGGATGAGTATGTTCTGCATTTCAGAAAAGTTGGATTAGCAACACGTTTTTTTGTTTTTTGTTTTGGCATTAACAAAAAATATAGAGATATATATATATAAAACTCTAGAAATTATTTTTAGCAAAAAAAATCTGCTTATAATAACAAAACAAAGTTGATGAGTATTTAAAATAAAACTATGTAATGAAATAAAAGGAGCCCGGTTGTGATCACGTGACGGAGGTCTCTGGACTCCGCTGTATAAACTAAGCTGCATAACGAGCCCCCCCCCCCCCACCCCCCCCTGATGGGCCCAGCTGTGCCTGTATTCGGGCCTTCAACATGAATTTCGTGAAATCGGTTTGATATCCGTGGGAAAGTTTCCAACAGCAACAACGATGTCCAACATTTATGTTATAATATTAATATTATGTGTGTGTGTGTGGGTCGTGTTTTGTTTAAAAAGTGAATTTGCGTGGAAAATAATTAAGATTAACGCTGCATTTTGCGTTTTATTACAATTCAATTTGAGCGCAGATTATTAAATTATGAATTGTGTTTTATTTCCGGGTTATTAACGCACTCTCGTTACAATACACCCGCAATGTTGATGTTGTCTTTGAAACATTGCTTTCCTGTCAATGATGCACGTGCACGTCTACGGCGTCGCAGGGAATCTGCTCGTGCGCATGTCTTGACGCTGCGCCATATTTTTAATCAGCTGTTTGCGCCAACGTCTGGCTTCATAGCAGGTTTGGGGTTTAATTAGAGCTTCAATTAAACCTTTATTAAAAACCGTCCAAGCAGATAATTTAAAAAACAACAATATTAACTTTTTTTAATGCTTCTATTTTTTTAAATGTTTAATAAAACGTATGTTCGTGCAAATAAAATACAAAGGAATAATATCTATATATCTATATATATATATATATATAAATATATATGTATATATACAAATATATATGTATATATATATATATATATGTATCTAAATATCTATCTATATATACATATATATAAATATATATGTATCAAAATATATATAAATATATATGTATCTAAATATATATATATATATATAAATGTATATATATATATATATATATTTCCCTCCCCCAGTACTCACAGGTCTAGGGGCCGGTCTCCTCTCTCTCTCTCTCTTTTGTTGCGGGCTGCTTGTTGGGGTCGGAGAGAGAGAAGGGGGGGTGTAGAGGGGGCTCCGACCCCCCGATGGGGGTGCATTTGCTGTCCAAAGACCGTTAGACTGGCATGAATGGGGGGGCCTGAATGTCATTGTGATGCGCGGGGACAACTCCCCCTCCATTCAGTGAAGACTGGAGGCCGCGCTCAGCTCTCCCTCTCCCTCTCGCTCTCTCTTTCTCTCTCCCTCTCTCTCCCTCTCTCTCTGTGTGTGCTGCATCGTGCACGTGGAGGCTGTTAAAAAAGAGAGAAGTTTTCGGCGCTACATCGCTGCTGCGTGTTTCCCCTGCAGATGGATGGAGGCCTGCAGGTTGCGTTAAAAAAGAGAAGAAGAAGAAGAAGAGAGAGAGAGAGAGAGGTACCCGGATGGAGGGTATACCCGCAACCACCAGAGAGCAAGACGCAACAAAGGATGCTGCGTGGATGTGTCCCTTTAGGCTCCATGGACACGAGGACGCGTCTCCGTCCTGCAGGTGTCCTCTCTGCACGCGCAGGGGGTTATTTCTTTTTTTAATTTCATCTTTTTGTTGTTGTTGTTGTTGTTGCCAAATGTGGATCAATAGATCTGGATAGGCCTAACAGATGACCTGCATTAGTCAAATTGACTTGCACTCATGTAAATGCGGGGAAAGCTCGTTTTGAGATGTAGATTGGGACGGAGAGAGAGATAGAGAGAGAGAGAGAGAGAGAGAGAGAGGGTGAGAGAGAGGAGAGAGAGAGAATAGACGCCATGTTGAACTAGTTTATAATCTCATTTATTGGAGAAGCAGCAGAAGAAGAAGCTTCTCTAGCTCCTCGCCTCCATCTCTTTGTTCAGCCGGCAGCGGGAGGTGGACGCGCGCGCTACGGCAGCAGGGAAGAGACATTTGGAAGAAGAAGAAGAAGAAGAAGAAGAAAATCCGGTGACATTTTCTCCCCGGGGGACAGAAATCGATTTATTCCTGCAGGATTTATTCTTATTATGATTACTTTTTTTTATAGAACGAGCGTTAAAATGCGTTCATGTGCTTAGAGAACTTATATGATCAAATATATATATATATATATACAAATATATGATAAACTAATAGGGCTGCCGGCCCGCGTGCAGAAAGGTCTCCTAAAAAATACACTAAATTAAAAAATATAGATATAGAGAGAGAGAATTAAGAGGCCAGGTGATACATTAGGCTTTGAAAGCTGACTTAAAATAAATAAATGTATTCTCACAATCAAAAATTAGACATTTGAACCTTGACATGGAAGGAAAGCACATGAGAGCCGCTGCATATTCAGGCCTCATCGTTTATTATTTATTTATTGAGATATTTTTTTTAAACTCGTGGGACTGTAATGTCCTCCGACGCAGAGAGCGCACGTGGTGCATGCTGGGATGTATCTTAACTTTATATATGCACCGCATACATAATCCGTAAGAGTCACGTGGCGTTCCACGGTCTCTGGCTCACGGGCCGCAGCTCATCTCCTCACGGATCTGGGATCAGTCCCGGAAGAGGCGCGGACGTGAAAGGGTTCAAACAAACCCGCTGTTTCAGTTGCTAAGTAGATTTCATCCTTCATGCTGAAAATGTTCAGGCCAACAAATACTTTTGATTATTGTTGACACAAAGTGTTGAGCTGATCCACTTTGATGTATTCATTATTTATATGTCTTTACCACCAGCTTGAATAGCAGCATTTAAGGCTACTGCGCATGCGCCTGAGTACAGGTTAAACATCCCTCAAGGTGTTGGCTGCAGGTGCACACGGGACTTCTTCTTCTTCTTCTTCTTCTTCTTCTTCTTCTTCTTCTTCTTCTTCTTCTTCTTCTTCTTCTTCTTCTGCGCGACATTGCACTTAAAGTGCCCGGATGTGACCGCCTTGAAACATGCAGTCGGTCCCGCTGCAGAAAGTCAGGCCCCGTGGTTTCAAGGACATATGGGGGGCTGATGAGGATTTGGTTTTAATGTAGGGAGGGAGGGGGGGACTTGGGCCTCGAGCCATGACGTCATCGCGCGCCCATGTAATCCTTTTTGCGCCGAAGCCCAATCAGCAGAGACGCACAATTGTCTAAAAAAAGGATGGGAAGAGTAGGGGGCGCTCTAATCCGGGAGACGGTAGAAAGAGAGAGAGAGAGAGAGAGAGAGAGAGAGAGAGAGAGAGAGAGAGAGGATCCGCATGCAGGGCTGGATTGTGCCTGAAACGGGTCAGATTAAAAAGACAGTGAACCGACTGGAGATCTTTCTGAAGACCGAGAAGCCATTTTAATTTCTCTTTCTTTCACGCCGTGTGGCGCAGAGAAGAACCACCTGCCGCCTCCTCCTCCTCCTCCTCCTCCTCCTCCTCCTCCTGATATGCAGTGAGCCTCATGTGAAAACGTGCTATAGTGTGTCCGCCGCATTGAGAGGAGAAGAGGAGGCATCGCGCGGTTTTTTTTGTGTGGGTCCGAGGGCGTTGATCGTGAACGACCGGGGAGCTGCACTCCAGTGAAACGGAACATAGCGCGCGCGCGGTGGGATGTAGGACTCCAAAAGGAAAAGGCAGCCTCGCGAGGTGCCGCGAGCTTTGATCTCTTCTGTTTCGGCTGATGTGTGTGTTTTTTCTGTGTGTGTGTGTTTTTTAGGGAGGGGGGGGGGGTGCAGGCTGAGCGGACAAAAAGCGACAGCACTTGGGTCGCGTCCTCTGTCACTCTGCGCCAGGAGATGCGTAAAAGACGCACAGCCGCGGAGAGCCGGGAGCGCGCTTCTCTCTCCAGGTGCTTCCCATATTTTTTTTTATGGGGCCGTATATGTGCCGGTGGGTGAGGGGTGGGGGGGGGGGGTAACGCCAAGCTTTAGCGCAGTGATATCAATATTTCTTTGCGTGGAATCCAAAAGAAACGCAGGAGAGGAATGTGGCCGCGCGCGTAATTGCTGGCGTCGGCTATAAATCGGCTTTTCGGGCTCGAGTGTCCCATTGCACGCATGTGCGTGTGTGTGTGTGTGTGTGATCGTGTTGCAAAATCGGCTTTAAGATGTGTGCACACGTGTGTGTGTGTGTGTGTGTGTGTGTGTGTGTGTGTGTGTGTGTGTGTGGGCGCGCGCTTGAATCGTAGTCATGCGGTCTCGTGCTTGGAGTTTTTTTTTTCTTTTTCGGGAGCTCGCGGAAGTTCATTCTGCGCCGGTCAGCGGCGCGAGGAGGAGGCCACGGCTCCCCGGGGTGTCCCTCTGCGTGTTCACAGCGGACCTTGATTTAATGTCCATACAATTAAGGCACGCGGTGAATGCCAAGAGAGGAATCTACACACGGCATCTTCATCTTCATCTTCGTCACCTCGGCGGCTCATCGGGGCCGCGAGCATGCGGCGGCGGCTTCCACGCGCCGCCGCGCTGACCCTTCGACGGCACAGGAACGGGCCCCGAGCTTTAACAGCAGGATGTACTGTCACGCAACACTGAGTGTGTGTCAGCGTGCGTGCCTGTATGTGTGTGTGTGTGTGTGTGTGTGTGTGTGTGTGTGGCTGTGACTGGGTGGGCGCAATGCGTAGTTTGATGGGCTGAGGTGGCCGTCGGTGGTTAACTTTCAAATCGCGACTCCATATCGGAAATATTGCTGTTAAATAAATAAATGTGAATATTTTTCCAGTCTCGCGCAGAATAACCGCAGCAGGTTTATGCAAACAATTGGACTTTTGCCAAGTGGGGTCAACCGCCCCCCCCTCTCGATTTTACTAACATTCTTCCGCGAGTCGTTTTGCAGTCATGTTAAATGTCGCGACGCTTCGGATTTAAAACAAATTTTTGTTAATGTCTTTTTTTTAAATTGTAAGGCAATAAGGCACTTTTTTCACAGTCTTTTTATTTTTTTATTTTAAAACATGTTATTTTATTTATTTTTTAAAGGGCGAGTTCACATTAAGACAAAATGTAAAATAAATATGAATTCATCTATTTTTATAATTTAAATGTATATAGACCTGACGCGCATGCGTCCTCTCTCTTGGGTGTTTCAGCTTTATTGTGAAGGTTTGAAACATTCTCCTAAATGTAACGGAGGCTTTGAGGTTTTAGTCGTGTGAAGATTTCTAAGAGATTTGGCGCCACCTGCTGGCGACCGTGTGACAACGCACCTTTGGAGCTGGAGCCCAGCGAAGGCCTCACACCATAATGAGATGCACAGGCTTTTTTATAACACTTAGAGTCTTTCACTCAAGAAGAACAACACATCAGATAAGGTTTTTTAAGATAAATGCCATTTAGTTTGAACTACATATTAAATTAACCACAAATATAAGAATGTGGCATTTAGGTTCAATATCTCAGACTTCCATGTCACCTCCTAAACAACGGATGTATTCTCTGTGTTTGGATCCTTTTTCGAGATGTACTGTACTTTTATACGAGGTAAAAGAATAGCCTCTCGAATCGTTGGGCGAGTTTAATGTCTATGCTTCACGCTGCACCTGGTTTTATTTATCATGTCGTGTAAACGCTGACAAACAAATAAAATCTGATCTGCACCGTTTTCCGCTTCTGGTTCTTTCTGTGGCTCTTTTAAAAATGTGGGATTATAAACGCGTCGTTAGTATTTACACGATGACGTCACATGAGCTCACCGACGGCGTGTTTCACCTCAGAGCTCTTTACTTCTCTGGGATTGGAGAATCACACCGGCAGTGTCCCCCCCCCCCCCCCCCGCCCCAAAAGGTGGCCATCAGCACCACGGAGAGCACCTGTGAAGGAAAATGTAAAATAAAGAAGTGTGGAATGAATAGATAATGTTGTAAAATACCAACAACTATATCACACATTTCTAGTGCATCACATAGGGGGGGGGGGGGGGGATAACATCTGGATTTGAACCTATTGAGCCTCCGTCTTTAAATATAAAACGATTGATTAAACACGCTGATATTTCTTATTAATTAATTGTAAATACCGTTAACTTTTCATGGCCGCATGCAGCGCTGTGGCGACCAATAGGAGGACACGAGCACAGTGAAGTTAACCGAGTCAAAGAAAAATAAATCCAGAATAAATCAATTAAAAAACGTTCAGTGACCTTGGACACTTCCGCTTCCGGTCCTTGGTGAAGACGAGGCAAAATATGAATAATTCATAATAATCCAGCAGATGGAGACAAACAGTCTGAGTGGACAGTTTATTCAGGACTTGAGGAGAAAACACAAGACGCATCACGTGATCAGAGTTACGCCCACCGCACCTGTAGAACACTCCAGGTGTGTTCCGCCCTCCAGCTCGTGAAGGAGTTCATCGTGTTGCTGCACGAGACTCGGACACGGCTTCCGACCCTCGACGTGCGCGCCAAACAATCACATGACCACAGCCAGGTCACGCTGCGGCTCAAGTCTACGGGGAGCTCTGCTAGCCCCCCCCCCCGACGGGAAGGGATCAACCCGAGCTATCGATTGGTGCAGGTAAGGAACAATAAAAGAAAAGGGGCGGGACAAAGGAGAGGGTCCTGTGAGAGGTCACGTGGTGCGGGTGATTGACTCTCTCGCTCGCTCGCACACACACACACACACACACTATGTTGAACAGACTGAATTATATGTTGAAGACCCCCTCAACGTGACGGGCAGGTGTGTGTGTGTGTGTGTGTGTGTGGATGACCTCTCACCTCACAGACAAGTTTTCCAGCGACTTCTTTAAAAAAAAATTTTTTTACATATATATTTAATTTCTTTTCTTTCCGTCGACTAATCTTTTGGTATTTTTACTCGTTCGGCGATTTAGTTCAAATAAAACATTTTTTTTTGCAGCAACAACCAAAAAACACACAGAAGCACGTTTCATTCTCATTTCTTCTTTTCTTACTCGATAGTAAATCAGTTACATTAATTTGTAGGTTATACATTTTTTTTAGGCTTTCTCCGTGAATATATCGGCTCCTACGTTAAAGCATTACGACCGGCGGGAGGGACTGGGTGAAACCATATTTGAGGGGGGGGGGAAACAGAAAAAATCAGGATTAAGACAGAATGATTGTGAATGGACAAAACCATTTGACCCCCCCCCCCCCCAACAACAACAATTCATTCAATGCAGCAGTTACATCGTTACATAATTCTGATTATAAAACAATTAAAACAATGACGCAACAATTCTCTCGGCAGAATCTCCCCGTGAAACATACAAAAGGCCCCCAGAAGACCCCCGTGGAGGAGGAGGAGGAGGAGGAGGAGAGGGCAGTGAGGGACGTGAAGACAATTTCCATCTTTTTTTTTAACGACTTAAAAGCAGCGAGAGTTCTGGTCGTGGAGGACGCGTCCCGTTATTTTCTTCTTCTTTTTTTCCCCAGAGGCCTTTGCAAATTCCTCCCGGGGGGGGGGAGTGATCCCTGATTTCTCCAGCGGTGTCACTGAGTGAGCAGTTCTGTTTGAGAAGTCACCAATAATTAGTCCCAAAAAAAAGCAAAAAGAAAGAATAATAAACATTAAGGCTGCAAAAAACAGGTTGTTGGTTATTTAAAATCCTGAAATGAAAACTGTCAGCAGTCCCAAAGAATAGAGATTCTATTGTCGATCTGAATGAAAAATAGATTAAAACAGTTAGAGTTTTATTATCGTAGAGGCTCCCGAGTCCTCCGACAAGTCCGGTTGGCACAGTTGAAAACCTCCGACGCGTGGCAACGTCGCCCCCGGTGGACAGAGAGGGGCAGGACACGCCCCGCCCGGTGGACAGAGAGGGGCAGGACACGCGTGGCAACGTCGCCCCCGGTGGACAGAGAGGGGCAGGACACGCGTGGCAACGTCGCCCCCCGGTGGACAGAGAGGGGCAGGACACGCCCGGTCCTGATTGTACTGGATTGTATAAAGTGGCAGATTCTTGTTTTGTTTCTTCTTCTTCAAACCCTGATTCAATTAGAAAGAGGCGAGCGAGAGAGAGAGAGAGAGAGAGAGAGAGAGAGAGAGAGAGAGAGAGAGAGAGAGAGAGAGAGAGGGGGGAGTCTGGTGAGAGAAGAGTACGAGATGGAACGGGGGGGCAGTTAAAAACAAACAAAAACAACAACAATAGAGTGAGGCGGTGGCGAGGTGACACATACGTCAGCTTGTTTAATCCCTGCATGAGAAGTGGGCGGTTGATGGGGGGGGGGGGACAAAAAAGAAAGAAAGAGAGAGAGAAAGAAAGAGAGAACGCACGAGTCTGGACGATGGCGGAGATTCACCGGGATTAAATAGAGGGGAAGAAAAATTAAAAAAAAGACGAAAGGCTTTTCCATTTGTCCTCACTCTGGCGTCTCGTGAACCGAGCGCTCCTCGCCTGGAGCCGTCGAGCTCGGGTCAAAGATCATCTCTTCTATTCTATTGTTTGTTCCGGTTTTGGCGCTCCTGTTGAGAAAAGAAGAACAAAAGAAACACAGCAAATAAGAACATTAAGGGGTTTGAATATTACGCAACAGGGACAATTTGACGAGGTCATCAGGTGTGTGTGTGTGTAAAGAGTAACACAGACCACTCTGACTCTAATGACACAACACAGGGTTCAAAAATAATAAAATAATAAATTGAGAAAATGTCGATGAGAAAATGCGACTTAGTGTTAATAATTATTAATAATAAAAGAATTCTTTACCTGATCCAACCGAGAGCGGCTCGGTGCGGGAGACGGCTCAAAGGTCTGTCGGGAAAGAAGACGACAATAAGCCTCTGGGACACACACACACACACACACACACACACACACACACACACACACACACACACACACACACACACACACACACACACACACACACACACACACACACACACACACACACACACACACACACACACACACACACACACACACACACACACACGGGGTCACATAGAAATGTCCTTATTTTTCAAAGCTGTTTTCTTCAATGAAGATAACATTAAATGAATCATAAATACACTATATATTAATATACATATATATATCTATATTCATATATCTATATAAATATCTATAGATGTATATATATTAATATATATATATGTCTATATATATCTAAATATATGTCTATATATATATAAAAATATATATATGTATATATATAAAATATATATATTTATGTATTTATATCTATATCTATATATGTCTATATATATTTATATAAATATAGATATATATATAAATACATAAATATATAAAGATATATGTATAAATACATAAATATATAAATATAAATACATAAATATATAAATATATCTCTCTATCTGTATATTTTTGGACCATGGAAGGCACCTTGCACACCTCCTCCTCCTCCTCCTGCCTCTTCTCGTAGTGGGAGAAGTCGTCGAAGATGGAGGTGGTGTGTTTGTAGGTGGCGATGATCTTCAGCACCTGCCGGGCCTTGTCCAGCGGGACCTCCTGCGTGTCCCTGGAGTTGGTCACCGGCTTGTTGTCGTTGTTCTCCAGGCGGATGTGGCGCAGCTGGCTGTTGGGCACGTCCTTCACGAACAGCCAGTCCACGTCGAACTTGCCCTTCCACTTGTCCTGCGCCCAGACGCCGGCGCTGGCGCCGTAGTCCACCGGCGAGCGCATCTCCGCCACGCCGCAGAAGTGCCCGCTGCCGTTGACGCTGAACAGCAGGTACACGGGGCCGGCGGCGGCCGTGGCCCGGAAGGCCTGGTCCAGCCGCTTGTTGCCGTGCTCCGTGCTGCACCAGATGGAGTACTTGATGGAGCGGTGGATGTCGTCCTCGGAGTAGCTCTTGATGATGAAGACGCGGCCGCTCTTCGGGCTCCACTCGAAGTCCTTGGGGTTGTAGCTGTTGGAGGCGCGCAGCTTGTCGAGCACCGGGTGGGACTCGCCGCCGGGCGCCTGGCCCGACGGGGGGCCGCAGCTCCCGCCGCCGCCCATCGCGCCGCCGTCGTGGCCGTAGCCTTGGTTGCGGTTGCGCGGGGCGACCCAGCGGGTTTGGGGCTGCGGGGGCTGGGCGTGGTTCTGGTAGGGCTGAGGCGGCGGCTGGTGGGTCTGGTGGGTCTGGTGGGTCTGGTGGGTCTGGTGGGCCATGGACTGCACCAACGACTGGGGGGGCGGGGCGTGCATGGGTCCCTGCTGCATGTGGCCTTGGGGCGCCATGGCGTGGGGAGGAAGGCCGTGAGGCGGCGCCGCGGCCCCGGGGCCTTTGTCCCAGGTGCCGATGTTCATGTTGTGTTTGATGGGCGGCGGGGGGAGCGCCGCCCCCAGCGCCGACATCCCCGGCTTCGCCTTCGCCTTCAGCTGCTGCGGCTTGGCGGGCTTGCCGGCGATGGCCGCCCAGGAGGCGGGCTTGGAGGGCGGCATGCCGACGCCGCCCCCGCCGCGGGCGGGCCTGCCTCGCCGGGCGCCGCCGGGCCGCCGACGGCGGCGCCCACGGCCTTGACGCCCTGGCCGCCGTCCCCGCCGCCGATCTTCAAGCCCACCATGCCCTGGTCCAGGCTGTTCATGCCGGGCGCTTTGTTGAGGGCGTCGCCGTGGAAACCCGTCTGCCCGTCCGGCAGCAGGGTGCCCCCCAGGGAGCTGGGCGGGTAGCTGTAGCTGCCGCCGTACGCCGAGCTCTGAGTCTGCTGGCCCTGGGAGCCGCTGGCGCCCCAGGCGGAGAAGGCGGGGTTCTCGGGGAAGAAGTTGAAGCGGTGGGGGTAGATGCTGCTGCCGAGGCCGCCCGGCTGGCCGAACACCGTGTCCGGCAGGAAGTGGTGGTCCCCATTGCTCAGGGCGCCGTACGGGGTGAGGTACGGGATCGGGGGGTCCCCGCCCGTGGACCAGGGGGCCTCGCTGAGCGGGTACGGGAACCCGATGGAGGGGGCGTAGTAGCTGGACAGGTAGGGGTCGGCGATGGACTGGTAGCTGTTGTTCTGGGCGGAGGTCAGCAGAGGTCAGAGGTCAGCAGAGGTCAGCAGAGCCGCAGCGTTAGCAAGCGACGCGCAGCTTGAGTCAGATTATCATAAAAACTACTTTTAAATGTGTTTTTGTTATTTCACCTAACATCAGGGTTCTTACACATGTGGACCGATGGGTCTCCAGGACTTTAACCCAGATGTCCATGACCGGCCAAACTGAACTCTCGGTATAAACATGAACAGTTTAGAACATGTTGCGTATTGAGAGCGTACGCCGGCTTGTCTTCTGAGCGTCTTTCTTTAAAAAACATAATTATTTCAAAAATGTCCGTGATTTTTCCAAAACTTCTATGATTTAAGTTTTTTCCATGACTTTTCCAGGCCTGGAAATTACCATTTTAAAATTCCATGACTTTTCCAGGTCCGTACCAACCCTGCATGTATATATTTTCTAATAAACAAATATATGTGGCAGAAAACACTTTGTGGTTTTATTTTAAGTGTCAGAAAATATGTAGACAGACATTTAAAAAAAAAAGAAAAAATCAAAATAGGCTCTGAAATATATTATAGTGTTCTGTATTTAATTATTAACTGAGTGCTTCAATTTAATAGTTATTTCAAACATGTGGCCAATGAATTGTTAAATTAAACGTTTTAAATATCGTTGTCTATTAAAGCTCATTTTAATAACTTCAGTTAGAAGTGTGTTTACCTAAACATGTGTGTGTGTGTGTGGCTTTACCTGAGTGGACTGACCGGTGAGGTACGGCTCGAAGTCGCCGTGGACCGCCTCCTTCTGGTGCAGCGAACCATTTTGGACTGAAACCCCCCAAAAAATGACATTAATGTACATTTGAATCTACACATGTTAATTTTTTATTTACAAACACATTGGTAGAAAAACATGTTTCAGGTATAAAGTTGAAATTATGTTATACATTTTTTTTTTAAACAAAGCGCATATTTAAATTTGCTCCAACACAAAATAGATTTAGGGACGACTTCGTGTCCAGATTTGATGATAGCCATCGATCCAATGATGTCATCAATTCACATATATAGACTGATCCGTCACCTTGTGTGTGTGTGTGTGTGTTTATCCTGCAGGTGCAGCGTGAGCCTGTCACTTCACCTCCTTCACTAAATCAAAGTCGACTGGAACGTCACACTTGAATTCAGGGGGGGGGGGGGGGGGGGGACTGAGACTTGCACCCTCCAAATAAACTTTATTTTCTTGCACAATATCTCCAGGGATTAAAGGTGGCGATAACACGGTGCAGTCTGCCCCCTCATAAGGATTATTTGGTCACATGACTGAAGAATAGAATAAAACTTCCATGAAAGCTGCTCAAAAAATGCTAAATATGGCGAGTGGACCGAGAGAAGCTCCTCCCCCTCCGGGGTCACTGACCTCGTTCCGATTGGAGGAGCAGCGGAAACACACAAAGGGGCAAAGGGCCAAACTGCCCCGAAGAAATAAAATGTGGCCCCTGATGTCACTAGAGGGGCAGAAAACGCCCCCAAAATGTCCTCTAATAATGTAATAGCGTTTTGTTGTTGTTTGTTGTGTGTGTCTCTGTGTTGCCTGGACGAGGCAGGTACACACAACAAATCAATAAATATAACTTTGAATTATAAAAAAACAAAGAAATAAGTTATAATTGTTAATAGTTGTTTAACAATTTTTAATAACAATAAATGATCACAAATAAATAAGAATACATTTTAATATGATTGTCTCATTTATGTTTTCTGTTAAAAAAATCTCATAAAACACTTCATGCACATAACACTATCGCCTGATAGTCTTATTAATGCCATTGTTATTACAATTGCTCATATACTATTAGCCTAAATAAGAAAATTTATAATTTTTGAACAAAAGGTTAAATGTTTTTCACAAGTTGCCCATATAAGATAAGATAAGATATATACTTTATTAATCCCCAAGGGGAAATTAGTGCTCTGCATTTAACCCATCCTTAGTCATTAAGGAGCAGTGGGCTGCAGTGATGCGCCCGGGAAGCAACTGGGGGTTCAGTGCCTTGCTCAAGGACACTTCAACTTGCTACTAATGGGGAGAGCGGGGATCGAACACACAACCTTGGGGTTGCAGGACGACCCTCTTACCCCACTGAGCTACACATATATATACATATATATATATACAGTGCATCCGGAAAGTATTCACAGCGCTTCACTTTTTCCACATTTTGTTATGTTACAGCCTTATTCCAAAATGGATTAAATTCATTATTTTCTTCAACATTCTACACACAACAACCCATAATGACAAAGTGAAAACTGTTTTTTGCAAAAAAAATTCACATTTATTAAAAATAAAGAAGGAAAACATAACATGTACATAAGTATTCACAGCCTTTGCTCAATACTTTGTTGAAGCACCTTTGGCAGCAATTCCAGCCTCCAGTCTTCTTGGGTATGATTCCACAAGCGTGGCACACCTGTTTCTGGGCAGTTTCTCCCATTCTTCTTTGCAGAACCTCTCAAGTTCCATCAGGTTGGATGGGGAGCGTCGGTGCACAGCCATGTTCAGATCTCTCCAGAGATGTTCAATGGGGTTCAAGTCAGGGCTCTGGCTGGGCCACTCCAGGACCTTCACAGAGTCGTCCCGAAGCCACTCCTTTGTTATCTGGGCTGTGTGCTTCGGGTCGTTGTCCTGTTGGAAGATGAACCGTCACCCCAGTCTGAGGTCCAGAGCGCTTTGGAGCATGTTTTCATCCAGGATGTCTCTGTACGTTGCTGCATTAATCTTTCCCTCAATCCTGACTCGTCTCCCAGTTCCTCCCGCTGAAAAACATCCCCACATCATGATGCTGCCGCCACCGTGCTTCACTGTAGGGATGGTGTTGATGAGCAGTGCCTGGTTCCCTCCAGACATGACGCTTGGCATTCAGGCCAAAGAGTTCAATCTTTGTTTCATCAGACCAGAGAATTTGTTTCTCATGGTCTGAGAGTCCTTCAGGTGCTTTTTTGCAAACTCTAGGTGGGCTGTCATGTGTTTTTACTGAGGAGTGGCTTCCGTCTGGCCTCTACCAAACAGGCCTGATTTGTGGAGTGCTGCAGAGATGGTTGTCCTTCTGGAAGGTTCTCCTCTCTTCATAGAACAACGCTGGAGCTCTGTCAGGGTGACCATCGGGTTCCTGGTCACCTCCCTGACTAAGGCCCTTCTCCCCCGATCGCTCAGTCTGGCTGGGCGGCTCTAGGAAGAGTCCTGGTGGTTCCAAACTTCTTCCATGTCCGGATGATGGAGGCCACTGTGCTCAGTGGGACTTTCAATGCTGCAGAAATCTTTCTGTACCCTTCACCAGATCTGTGCCTCCATACAATTCTGTCTCGGAGGTCTATAGAT
The DNA here is from genome assembly GCF_029220125.1 of Pseudoliparis swirei. Taxonomy (NCBI): domain Eukaryota; kingdom Metazoa; phylum Chordata; class Actinopteri; order Perciformes; family Liparidae; genus Pseudoliparis; species Pseudoliparis swirei. The sequence goes on from NC_079396.1 coordinate 27,564,777, forward strand.
AATTCCTTGAACTTCATGGCTTGGTTTATGCTCTGATATGCACTGTCAACTGTGATACCTTATATAGACAGGTGTGTTCTCAATCATGTCCAATCAACTGAATTTAGCACAGGTGGACTCCAATCAAACATCTCAAGGATGATCAGTGGAAACAGGACCTGAGCTACATGTTGAGTGTCATGGCAAAGGCTGTGAATACTTATGTACATGTTATGTTTTCCTTCTTTATTTTTAACAGATTTGCACACATTTGCAAAAAACAGTTTTCACTTTGTCATTATGGGTTGTTGTGTGTAGAATGTTGAGGAAAATAATGAATTTAATCCATTTTGGAATAAGGCTGTAACATAACAAAATGTGGAAAAAGTGAAGCGCTGTGAATACTTTCCGGATGCACTGTATATACATATATATATACACACATATATATATATATATATCTGAACAATATAAAAATGCACGACAAGAACATGTACTGTTTGTTGTCATGTGTTTGTTGTCGTGTTTGTTGTTGTGTGTTTGTTGTCGTGTGTTTGTTGTCGTGTGTTTGTTGTCATGTGTTTGTTGTCATGTGTTTGTTGTCATGTGTTTGTTGTCGTGTGTTTTTTTGTTAACATCTGTGTTGCATAATGAGAGTAAATGATCCTTGCAAGTGTAAAATATGTTCCTAAAATATTGCGTTGCGTGTATCTCAGATTATTTATGTGATGGCGATTCATTTCTTTTCCATGCGTCTCACAGTAAATCTTGCCCAGTACTCAATTATTTAACTTCTGCATAACACACATATATATATAATATACACCCATATACATGTCATATGTCAAAGTAACAAAATAACTAATTTAAAGTCTTGTCCACACCCAGCATCCTATATTGCATGCGTGTGTGTCTACATATGTACACACGCACCACAGGAGTGTATAGTGTGTGTATGTCTTGTGTTCGATGTGTGTGTGTGTGTGTATCCCACTCCTGAGTGTGCACGTGCTGCTGAGTTAAATCAGAGTAAGCAGGTACACACACAACAGAGACAGACAAGAGAGACACAAGAGACACAAGAGACACAAGAGACACAAGAGACACAAGGAGACACAAGAGGAAGAGAGACACAGGAGACACAGAGACACAAGAGACACAAGGAGACACAAGAGAGACACAAGAGACACAAGAGAGACACAAGAGAGACACAAGAGACACAAGAGAGACACAAGAGACAAGAGAGACACAAGAGAGACACAAGAGAGACACAAGGGAGACACAAGAGAGACACAAGAGACACAGAGACACAAGGGAGACACAAGGGACACAAGAGAGACAAGAGAGAGACAAGAGAGACACAAGAGAGACACAAGAGACACAAGAGAGACACAAGAGACACAAGAGAGACACAAGAGAGACAAGAGAGACACAAGAGACACAAGAGACACAAGGGAGACAAGGAGACACAAGAGACAATAAGAGAGACACAAGGAGACACAGAGAGACACAGAGACAAGAGACACAAGAGAGACACAAGAGAGACACAAGAGAGACACAAGAGAGACACAAGGGAGACACAAGGGACACAAGAGACACAAGAGACACAAGAGAGACACAAGAGACACAAGAGAGACACAAGAGAGACACAAGAGAGACACAAGAGAGACAGAGACAAAGAGAGAAACAAGAGACACAAGGAGACACAAGAAGACACAAGGAGACACATGAAGACACAAGGAGACACAAGAAGACACATGGAGACACAAGAGAGACACAAGAGAGACACAAGAGAGACACAAGAGAGACACAAGAGAGACACAAGAGACACAAGGGAGACACAAGAGAGACACAAGAGAGACACAAGGGAGACACAAGAGAGACACAAGGGAGACACAAGAGAGACACAAGGAGACACAAGAAGACACAAGAAGACACAAGGAGACACATGGAGACACAAGGAGACACAAGGAGACACAAGAAGACACATGGAGACACAAGGAGACACAAGAAGACACAAGGAGACACAAGGAGACACATGAAGACACAAGGAGACACAAGAAGACACAAGGAGACACAAGGAGACACAAGAAGACACATGGAGACACAAGAAGACACAAGGAGACACAAGAAGACACAAGGAGACACAAGAAGACACAAGGAGACACAAGAAGACACAAGGAGACACAAGAAGACACAAGGAGACACAAGGAGACACAAGAAGACACAATGAGACACATGGAGACACAAGGAGACACAAGAAGACACAAGAAGACACAAGGAGACACAAGGGAGACAAGAGACACAAGAGACACAAGGAGACACAAGGAGACACAAGGAGACACCTAGAGACACAAGGAGACACAGAGACAAGAGACACAAGAGAGACACAAGAGAGACACAAGAGACACAAGACACAAGGAGACACAAGAAGACACAAGGAGACACAAGGAGACACAAGGAGACACATGGAGACACATGGAGACACAAGAAGACAAGGAGACACAAGGAGACACAAGGAGACACAAGGAGACACAAGAGAGACACAAGAGACACAAGGAGACACAAGAGACACAAGGGACACAAGAGACACAAGAGACACAATAAGACAAAGAGACACAAGGAGACACAAGAGACACAAGAGAGACACAAGAGACACAAGGACACAAGAGAGACACAAGGAGACACAAGAGAGACACAGGAGACACAAGAGACACAAGAGACACAAGAGACACAAGAAGACACAAGGAGACACAAGACACAAGGAGACACAGAGAGACACAGAGACCTGAGAGAGACACAAGAGACACAAGGAGACACAAGAAGACAAGGAGACACATGAAGACAAGGAGACACAAGGAGACACAAGAGAGACACAAGAGAGACACAAGAGAGACACAAGAGAGACACAAGAGACACAAGAGACACAAGAGAGACACAAGAGACACAAGAGAGACAAGAGAGACACAAGAGACACAAGGGAGACACAAGGGAGACACAAGAGAGACACAAGAGAGACACAAGAGAGACACAAGAGACACAAGAGAGACACAAGAGAGACACAAGAGAGACACAAGAGAGACACAAGAGACACAAGAGAGACACAAGAGACACAAGGGAGACACAAGGGAGACACAAGAGAGACACAAGAGAGACACAAGAGAGACACAAGAGACAAGAGACACAAGAGAGACACAGGAGACACAAGAGAGACAAGAGAGACAAGAGAGACACAAGAGAGACACAAGAGAGACACAAGAGAGACACAAGAGACACAGAGACACAAGAGACACAAGAGAGACACAAGAGAGACACAAGGGAGACACAAGAGACACAAGAGAGACACAAGAGAGACACAAGAGAGACACAAGGGAGACACAAGAGAGACACAAGAGAGACACAAGGGAGACACAAGAGAGACACAAGAGAGACACAAGAGACACAAGAGAGACACAAGAGAGACAAGAGAGACAAGAGAGACACAAGAGAGACAAGAGAGACACAAGAGAGACACAAGAGAGACAAGAGAGACACAAGAGAGACACAAGAGACACATGGAGACACAAGAGACACAAGAGAGACGAGACACAAGAGACACAAGAGACACAAGAGAGACACAAGGAGACACAAGAGACACAAGAGAGACAAGAGAGACACAAGAGACACAAGGAGACACAAGAGACACAAGAGACGGAGACACAAGAGACACAAGAGAGACACAAAGAGAGAGAGACACAAGAGAGACACAAGAGACACAAGAGAGACACAAGGAGACACAGGAGACACAGAGAGACACATGGAGACACAAGAGACACAAGGAGACACAAGAAGACAAGGAGACACAAGGAGACACATGAAGACACAAGAAGACAAGAAGACACAAGGAGACACATGAAGACACAAGAGGAGACACAAGAGACAAGAGACACAAGAGACACAAGGAGACACAAGAGACACAAGAGACACAAGAGAGACACAAGGAGACACAAGAGAGACACAAGAGACACAGAGACACAGGAGACACAAGAGACACAAGGGAGACACAAGAGACACAAGGAGACACAAGGAGACACAGAGACACACAAGAGAGACAAGGGACACAAGAGACAAGAGACACAAGAGAGACACAAGAGAGACAAACAAGAGAGACACAAGGAGACACAAGGGAGACACAAGAGAGACACAAGAGACACAAGAGAGACACAAGAGGAGGAGACACAGAGACACAAGGGACACAAGAGAGACACAGGAGACACAAGGAGAGACACAAGAGAGACACAAGAGAGACACAAGGAGACACAAGAGAGACACAGGAGAGACAAGAGAGACACAAGAGAGACACAAGAGACACAAGAGAGACACAAGAGAGACAAGAGAGACACAAGAGAGACAAGAGAGACACAAGAGACACAAGAGAGACACAAGAGAGACACAAGGGAGACACAAGAGAGACACAAGGGAGACACAAGAGAGACACAAGAGAGACACAAGGGAGACACAAGAGAGACACAAGAGACACAAGAGAGACACAAGAGAGACACAAGAGACACAAGAGAGACACAAGAGAGACACAATGGAGACACAAGAGAGACACAAGAGAGACACAAGAGACAATAAGGAGACACAAGAGAGACACAAGAGAGACACAAGAGACACAAGAGAGACACAAGAGAGACACAAGGGAGACACAAGAGAGACACAAGAGAGACACAAGAGAGACACAAGGGAGACACAAGAGAGACACAAGAGAGACACAAGGGAGACACAAGAGAGACACAAGAGAGACACAAGGGAGACACAAGAGAGACACAAGGGAGACACAAGAGAGACACAAGGAGACACAAGAGACACAAGAGACACAAGAAGACACAAGAAGACACAAGGAGACACAAGAAGACACAAGGAGACACAAGAAGACACAAGGAGACACAAGAAGACACAAGAAGACACAAGGAGACACAAGAAGACACAAGGAGACACAAGAAGACACAAGGAGACACATGGAGACACATGGAGACACAAGGAGACACAAGAGAGACACAAGGAGACACAAGAGAGACAAGAGACACAAGGGAGACACACAAGAGAGACACAAGAGAGACACAAGGAGACACAAGGAGACACAAGAGAGACAAAGAGACACAAGGAGACACAAGAGAGACACAAGAGAGACACAAGGAGACACAAGAAGACACAAGGAGACACATGAAGACACAAGGAGACACAAGAAGACAAGGAGACAAGAAGACACAAGGAGACACAAGGAGACACAAGAGAGACACAAGAGACACAAGAGAGACACAAGAGAGACACAAGAGAGACACAAGAGAGACACAAGAGAGACACAAGAGAGACAAGAGAGACACAAGAGAGACACAAGAGAGACACAAGAAGACACAAGGAGACACAAGAAGACACAAGAGACACAAGACACAAGGAGACACAAGAAGACACAAGGAGACACAAGGAGACACAAGAAGACAAGGAGACACAAGGGAGACACAAGAGACACAAGAGAGACACAAGAGAGACACAAGAGAGACACAAGGGAGACACAAGAGAGACACAAGAGAGACACAAGAGAGACACAAGAGACACAAGAGAGACACAAGAGAGACACAAGGGAGACACAAGAGACACAAGGGAGACACAAGGGAGACACAAGGGAGACACAAGAGAGACACAAGAGAGACACAAGAGAGACACAAGAGACACAAGAGAGACACAAGAGAGACACAAGGGAGACACAAGGGAGACACAAGAGAGACACAAGAGAGACACAAGGAGACACAAGAAGACAAGGAGACAAGAGAGACTCAAGGGAGACACAAGAGAGACACAAGAGACAAGAGAGACAAGGAGACACAGAGACAAGAGAGACACAAGAACACAAGAGAGACACAAGAGAGACACAAGAGAGACAAGAGACACAAGAGAGACACAAGAGAGACACAAGAGAGACACAAGAGACACAAGGGAGACACAAGAGAGACACAAGAGAGACACAAGAGAGACACAAGAGAGACACAAGAGAGACACAAGAGAGACACAAGAGAGACACAAGGGAGACACAAGAGAGACACAAGAGACACAAGAGAGACACAAGAGAGACACAAGAGAGACACAAGAGAGACACAAGAGAGACAAGAGAGACACAAGAGACACAAGAGAGACACAAGAGAGACACAAGAGAGACACAAGAGAGACACAAGAGAGACACAAGGGAGACACAAGAGACACATGGAGACACAAGAGACAAGAGACACAAGGGAGACACACAAGAGACACAAGAAGACACAAGGAGACACAAGGAGACACAAGAAGACACAAGGAGACACAAGAAGACACAAGAAGACACAAGGAGACACAAGGAGACACAAGAAGACACAAGGAGACAAGAGAGACACAAGAGACACACAAGAGAGACACAAGGAGACACAAGAGAGACACAAGAGAGACACAAGAGACACAAGGGAGACACAAGAGAGACACAAGGGAGACACAAGAGACACAAGAGAGACACAAGAGAGACACAAGAGAGACACAAGAGAGACACAAGAGAGACACAAGGGAGACACAAGGGAGACACAAGAGAGACACAAGGGAGACACAAGAGAGACACAAGAGACACAAGGGAGACACAAGAGACACAAGGGAGACACAAGAGAGACACAAGAGAGACACAAGGGAGACACAAGAGAGACACAAGAGACACAAGAGAGACACAGAGACACAAGAGACAAGAGAGACACAAGGAGACACAAGAGAGACACAAGAGAGACACAAGGGAGACACAAGGGAGACACAAGAGAGACACAAGGGAGACACAAGAGAGACACAAGAGAGACACAAGAGAGACACAAGAGAGACACAAGGGAGACACAAGAGACACAAGAGAGACACAAGAGAGACACAAGAGAGACACAAGAGAGACACAAGGAGACACAAGAGAGACAAGAGAGACACAAGAGAGACACAAGGAGACACAAGAGACACAAGAACACAAGGAGACACAAGAAGACAAGGAGACACAAGGAGACACAAGAAGACAAGGAGACACAAGGAGACACAAGAAGACAAGGAGACACAAGGAGACACAAGAAGACACAAGGAGACACAAGGAGACACAAGGAGACACAATGAGACAAGAGACACAAGAGAGACAAGAGAGACACAAGGGAGACACAAGGAGACACAAGAGACAAGGAGACACACAAGAGACACAAGGAGAGACACAAGGAGACAAGGAGACAAGAGAGACACAAGAGACACAAGAGACACAGAGACACAAGGGAGACAGACACAAGACACAAGAGGAGACACAGGACAAGAGACACAAGGGAGACACAAGAGAGACACAAGAGACACAAGAGAGACACAAGAGACACAAGAGACACAAGAGAGACACAAGAGAGACACAAGAGAGACACAAGGGAGACACAAGAGAGACACAAGAGAGACACAAGAGAGACACAAGAGACAAGAGAGACACAAGAGAGACACAAGAGACACAAGAGAGACACAAGAGACACAAGAAGACACAAGGAGACACAAGAAGACACAAGGAGACAAGAAGACACAAGGAGACACATGGAGACACAAGGAGACACATGAAGACACAAGGAGACACAAGGAGACACAAGAGAGACAAGAGAGACAAGAGAGACACAGAGAGACACAAGAGACACAAGAGAGACACAAGAGAGACACAAGAGAGACACAAGAGAGACAAGGGAGACACAAGAGACACAAGAGAGACACAAGGGACACAAGAGAGACAAGAGAGAAACACAAGAGAGACACAAGGGACACAAGAGACACAAGAGACACAAGAGACACAAGAGAGACACAAGAGAGACACAAGAGAGACAGACAGTTACCGTCAGTTGATTTCAGGGGGAATTCACACAGATTTCACCCTTTTAATTGCCCCAACAGACGCAATGCAACACGACTACCTGCAGTGGAAAGCCGTTTATAAACAGTGAAGTCATGCATTGAGTGTAACTTATGCTCACGCGACGCACAACTCAGCTAACCAGCTAACTAGCCAGCTAACGTACTCATCCCTCTTTTATAAAAATAAAGAAAAACGACGTTAAAAACACAAACAGCAGCTCGTGTTTTTATTTTGTATAACAGTCTGGTGGCGTGTGAAGTCAACCTGGCGTTTATAAACGCTTTATACATTTATTTGTTTTAAAGCTCACAGATCAAGCTAGCTCGGAGCTCACTCGCGTTAGCTTCCACGTCGTTCCTCGGTGAGCTGTCACTCACAAGACTGTCGGGTTCAGGCCGGTTTCAATGTCAACCTGGACCGTTCACCGTACTTCCTACTAACACGGCCATTAAAAACCTGTTTAGCCGTTAACACCACCTCCGCTCCCGGTTTGCAGCCGGCTATGCTAGCTACGTGGACCCGGCTAACGCCTGTAGCTAGCTCGGCGATCCAAGAAATAGCCGGAGCCCCCCACCACCTAAAGGACCCCGTTTTAAGGTCTCTCTCTCTCTCTCTCTCTCTACAACGGGTGAAGGTGCGCATCCTACCTGAGGGTCAATGCTTGTGGCGGACATAATTCATTAAGCACGTCCCGGGATTCTCACACGAGCCGGAGCTTGTGACTGGATTTTTTTTTCCTCTCCAAAAAAAAAAAAAAAAGGCCCTCCGTGATATGAAAAAAACTAAAAACAACACACACACACACGAGAGAGAGCAAGTTCACAGGCTCCGGCACAGTCAGCTGAGCGTGTGTTGGGGGAGAAAAGGGGGAGGGAGGGGTGTAGCAAGTGTGTGTGTCTTTTTTTTAGGATCCCAACTTCCAGTTAAAAAAAAGTCTTGTGGTCTCGGATACTGATCCCAAAAGAAGTCTCTCTCTCTCTCTCGCTCTCTCTCTCTCTCTCTCTCTCGCTCTCCCCCCCCCCCACACACACAAGTACAAATATCCTGTTTTTTCCAAAGTTATGATTCCGTTTTTTCGGAGGTTGGAAATATTTCTGAACCTCGGTCGTCTTTTTTGTCTTTATTCCTCCAGAGAGCGCGAGCTGCTCGGCTGTGTTGCACTTCCCCAACGGCTGCTCTCATCCGGGCTCCGAGCCGCCGCTGCAGTGCACGTCGCTCACCGCCAGGGGGCGCTAGAGTTGGGTGAGACTTTCTTCTTCTTTTTGAGTTTTTAAATAATATCTGTGATTTAAATATTCTGGAAACCCGATTTATATAACACTACGATGTAAATGAATACGAATGATCCTGTACGTTATTATAATGAGAAGGTTTCTCAAAATAATGACATCTTAAAATTATGAAGAAAAAGAAAATCCTGTATGTTACTATACTCGGAAGATTTCTAAAAATAATGACATACTATCTTAAAATGATGAAATAAATAAATACTAATTATTACATTATAATGAGAAGGTTTCTCAAAAAATAACACACACACGCACACACACGCACACACACACACGCACTTAATTAGGTTTCTCACGGGGCGCACCGCCCCAGTCTGCAGGGGCTCAGCAGGGGGCGCTAATGTCACAACACACTCGTCCCAGTGGGAACATCGTCGAATAATACAAATAATATTGTCTATCAAGGAAGAAAGGAAATGAGGAAGAAATTAAGGGAGGGAGAAAGGAAGGGAGGGAGGGAAGGAGAGATCGAGGGAGGGAGGAAGGAATGAGGGAACAAGGGAGGAAGGAAGAAAGGATGGGAAAAGGAAGGTGGGAGGAAGGAAAGAAGAGGAGCTTCCAGTTGATTGCTCCCCGTCACCACCACCAGGGGGCAGCAACGCCCCTTAAGACGTGTATCAGACGTCAAACCATGCTTTGCTGTTAGATATTTACTGTGTACATATTTAACCTGAAATAAATGAGTATTATAATTAATAAACAAAACATGTCGTGATTTAAATATTTAGAAAACATGTTGACACCACAAGTAACCCGACAAACAAGGAATGACCCGTTATGAGTTAAACTAATTAATCTTCTTCCTTTTTCAGGATGTATATGCACACTTAAGAGAAAGGTGTGTGTGTGTGTGTGGGGGGGGGGGGGGGGCATTAGGTCCTTTGGGATATTCCATTGTGCATTTAAAACAATAACTCTTTAATATCCCATGTGTTGTCAGTGCCATATTGTTGTTGTTGTTGTTGTTGTTGTTGTTCTGCCTCACGTGTTTTGGTCCAACAGGAGGCGGAGCGACGTGGTGCGTTCAGGGCTTTTTCTCTCTCTCTCCATCTATTCACGGATCAATGAGCGCACGCGCACGTTCTGGCATCGCGTGGCTCTTCTGGAACGCCGTCTCTCTCGCGCCGGCCCCCACGCGCGGCTCACCTCCACATCGCTTCAGCCGCTGCGCGTGCCGCACTCACCTTCAGCGCGCGCTCCACTATGGACCGCGAGAGAGACGCCCGGCACAGGACGACGAGGAGCGACTGCGGCTGCGCGCCACCACAGAATGACGGACTGCAGGGGAACCGCGCGCCGGCGCCTCCTCCCCCTCCACCGGGAGCCCCGGATGCGCGCGGAGGCGGAGAGACTCCAAACTTTTGACGGCTGGCCCGCGGACGCGCCCGTGACCCCGGGGCAGCTGGCCGAGGCCGGCTTCTTCTTCCTGGGCCCCGGGGACAAGGTGCAGTGCTTCTGCTGCTCCGGGGTCCTGTGGTGCTGGGGGCGCGGGGACGACCCGGCCGCGGAGCACGCGCGGCACTTCCCCGCGTGCGGCCACGCGCTGCAGGGCCGACGAGGAGCCGCCGCCGCGGGGGGCGCCGCGCCCCCGGACTCCGTGGACGGCCAGGTGTTGAGTCAGCTCCAGAGGACGACGATGGAGGACCGCGGGGCCGCCGGGCAGGCGGTGTACCCGGAGATGGAGGCGGAGGGTTCTCGGATCACCACCTTCCACAACTGGCCCTCGGAGGCCTCCGTCCAGCCGGATGTTCTCGCGCGAGCTGGGTTCTTCTCCACAGGTGCACACTGTCTTTGTGTAATGTCGTTAAATACAGCAACAATGTTAGAGCGTTAGTTAATAATAATAATATGTAGTCAGGCGTCCAGCACTGACCCCGTGACCTCTCTTTGTGGGAGAGGTCACGTGACAATGGGCTGTTGTGGACAGAAGCACCTGGACCCCGCTGGGGCTGCTGGAGAAGGATTGCGCAACAGCTTCAGGCAGCAGTGCACCGCCACGACATGGAGACCGAGTTCACAGTCACGGAGCACCTGGAAGAGTCATGGGATTTAAAAACGCTTTTTTTCTAGGCCTGAAAAAGTCCTGGGGAAAAAAATGTGATTTCCAAAAGTTTTGGAAAAGTCATGGAACATATTGTTATCTTCATATGTTCATCTACACAGTTTGATTTAAAAGAATAAACATGTATTTAAATATGTATTCTTTAAATATATACATGTGTGTGTGTATGTGTATATATATATATATGTGTGTGTGTGTGTGACATTATAAATATTAATAAAGTAATGAAACCGGTCCTAACTGGTCCTAACCGGTCCTAACTGGTCCGTTGATGTGCGTCAGGTCACGGCGACAACGTGAAGTGCTTCCACTGCGACGGCGGGCTGAGGAACTGGGAGCCGGGAGACGACCCCTGGCAGGAGCACGCCAAGTGGTTTCCACGGTAACGGCGGAACCTTCTTCTTGTTGTTCTTCTTCTTCTTCTCCGTGTTCATCGTTCAGAAGATGTGTGGGACCGACTCTCTCTCCGTCCTCCAGGTGTGAGTTTCTGATCCAGGAGCGCGGCCAGGATTACATCAGCGACATCCAGGACTCTCACTTCCACCTGGGAGACACCGTGGTGAGAACCCTCCTCCTCATCGTCATCGTCATCACCATCACACATCGGATCCACCACTGTTGTTGTTGTTGTTGTTTTCCTCTCAGGGAGGATCACAGAGCTCCACCGGCAGAGACGTCGGCTCCAGAAATGGTGAGTCACGTCTCGAGACGAGAACCCTCATGTGGCTGGTCCCGGGCCTTCGTCCTCCTCCTCCTCCTCCCCTCTCCTAGGCATGGTGTCCGGTGTGGGGGGGTCCCCGGCGCCCCCCTCCCCCGTGGAGCAGACGGCGCTGCAGATGGGCTTTGATGCCGCCGTGGTTCAGAGTCTGGTCCGGACCCGTCTGCTGCTGACGGGCCGGCACTACGGCTCGGTGCCGGAGCTGGTGAGCGACGTGCTGCAGGCGGAGCGGGAGGAGCGGCGGACGGAGTCGCAGGGCGGAGGTGAAGTTTAACAACAACAACAACAACAACAGTCTGAGCTGTGATCAGTTCTCAAAACATTGAATTGTATTTAATCCTGAACCAGGAAGTAAGAAACCCGTTTATTTATTCATGTGACTGCTGTCACCCCGTCAAGTGCAGAATCCCCTCCCTGCCTCCCAACCTCCCTCCTTCCTTCCCTCCCTCCTTCCTTCTTTGCTCCCTCCCTCCCTCCCTCCCTCCCTCCCTCCTTCCTTCCCTTCCTCCCTCCCTCCTCAATACTTCCCAGAGGAAAAGTATGAAATCCGTGTTTATTTATTCACATCACCCCCGTAAAGTGCAGAATCCCCTTCCTTCCCTCCCTCCCTTCCTCCCTTCCTTCCTTCCTTCCCTCCCTCCCTCCCTCCCTCCCTCCCTCCCTCCCGTAAGGTGCAGAATCCCATGAGAATCAGAACCTGTGTGATTGTTTAAATCCACCGTCCACATTGAGCCGGCAGCCATGTTTCTACGGTGGCCCCGGAGGGACAAACCGGCTCCACGAGGGGCCGCCGTCATTCTCCTAGACGATCCTGCACTCCGTTAACGATGTTTTAACGTTTTAGAAACACACGACACGAGAACATTAAGATGAATATAAATATTATTGGTCTTCTGCAGATCCAGAGTTGAGGCCGAGCTCCAGCGCCGTGACCTTGAGAGCGCCGATCAGAGGGAAAGGTCAGAGGTCGAGCTGCAGGCTCGAGACTTTAAATGATTTTCTACCCTTTAAAAAAAAAAAAAATGATGAATGAGTATTATCATTCTTTCTTCCTCCAGCGAAGGAGCCGAGCCCCGAGGAGCTGCTGCGCCAGCTGCAGGAGGAGAGGACCTGCAAGGTGTGCATGGACAAGCTGGTGGCCATCGTGTTCATCCCCTGCGGCCACCTGGTGGTGTGCGGCGACTGCGCAGCCAGCCTGCGCCACTGCCCCATCTGCAGGGCCGTGATCCGGGGCAGCGTCCGGGCCTTCATGTCCTGAGTCCACGATCCAGGTGGCCTCGGAAAGCTTTCTCTAGGACACGGGTGTCAAACACAAGGCCCGCGGGCAGTTACTGGCCCGCCGAGTCATTTTATGTGGCCCCTGACGGCTTGAATGACATGTGAAATTTACCCTGTGCTTTTATTTTGAAGATTTACAATTAAATGGATTCATGTCATAATATTAGAAAAATGTTCTCATGTACCATATTTCTACACTCAAATAAAAATCAAATGAAAAGAGTTATTTAACAATATATACATGATATATTATATACATATTATATATAATTATATATATATATAAATAAAATGTTTATTTAATATATATATTTAATACGTATATATATATTATTTATATATATATATATAAATAATATACATATAATTTATATATATAAATTATATATATGTATAATATGTTCTGGTCCTTTGAAATAAATAATAATAAAGCTAAATGTGTCTACTGAATGTCACACACTATTATCATTTAAAAGAGCACATTGTTTTATTTTTTATACAGACGGCTTATTTACATCAACATGAATGCACAGTTGTGGCTAAACAGGACGACAGTCAACAACATGAAAGAGAGAGTTACAAAAGAAAAGACCTTTTCCACTTTCTATACAAAGGAAAAGAATTATCTACAAACAGGTGGAAGCACATAGACACTAATTCCAGTCGCTGAGGGGGCGTGGCTTTGGAGAGGGGGCGTGGCCTGTATTGAACAGATAGGAAGACTAGTTTTACATAGTAGCGTTTACTAATACTGAGTATGAGGCACTCTGTGTGTCTACTCCTGTGAGCGTCCACTCCTAGACGATACAAAGGGGCCCACTAGAACCATAAAGGGTTCTTCAGCGTGACGGGGTCAAAGGTCATCGACATCTAGAACTAGGGCTGTATGGTAGGTTATGATACGAGAAGATCTAAACATCACAAGAGTGTCGTTCCTGATCATCTCCTGGTCACGGCGTGGGGGGGAAGCCATCGAGAACCTAGAGAACCGTCTGCAGAATGACATCACTGTGTTGAAAGGTTCCACCCAGAACCCGCTCTGGAGGTTCTATCATGAAAAGTTGGTTACAATGGTTTCATCTAGAACCCAACCTTGGGGTTCTATGAAGAACCCTTTACTATTCCAAAGTTTCATCTAGAACCCAACCACGGGGTTCTCCCAATAACCCTATTCTATTCCAAGGGTTTCATCTAGAACCCAACCAGGGGGTTCTTCCAAGAACCGCTTTATTTTCCAAAGCAGGAATGGCGGGTGTTCTCAATTCCCATCCATGCTTTCTAGAACCCTCTTGAGAACCCTTCCTTCCACACGGGGTTCTTAAGGAACCGCTGTCGTCTCACAAAGAAGCCTTGACAAAAAAAGAGGGTCCTTCAGAAGCCAACGGTTCTGGATAGAACCTCAGCCCTTCGAGAAGAAGCTCATTTGGAACCCTTACTTCTAAGAGTGTAAACTTTGAATTATTATTTTTTTAAACATACATAAAACATGACATTATTGCATCTCGACTAATCAAGTGAAACCGGTCGTTCTGAAGTGGATTCGTGATTTTCAGAACCACAACCGGTTCGTCTGGCAGTGAAGAACATTGGGGAACCTGACACGCAGAGGGACATCTCGTGGGCTAAATAAATGCGCCAAGAGAAAGTAGTTCTTTGTTTTGGACCTGAAGCAGAAACTCAGTCGCCATGCAACGTGCACATGAACCCGTTGACCACCAGAGGGCAGCACTGAGT
>NC_079396.1:27589736-27594736 GCF_029220125.1 Pseudoliparis swirei
AATAATGAGGCTTGTAGGGGCCAGCTGCTCGGGGGCCGAGGCCGGGCATTAACCCAGCAGATGGAGCCGGTCTGGGCTCCCGGCTCTGCATATGGTGGCCAGGAGGAGAGCCGGCTAATGGTGCACACACACACACACACCTACACACACACGTACACACACACACACACACACACACCATTCAACGCATGCACGACTCGGAACACAGCTTCCTGAAAGGTCCCCAACATATTTGATCAGAAAATTGAGTCAGCTAATTCTGTAGCCTTGACCGTGTGTGTGTGTGTGTGTGTGTGAGTGTGTGTGTGTGTGTGAGTGTGTGTGATGTGTGTGTGAGACAAGGCCCTCGTAGCCACATGCTCCATCCCCTCCTATTGGTCCTTAGCCCCTCCAACATGTTACGAATGGATCACACAGAAAAACATGACGGTTCTTGAAGGGTTCTTGAAGGGTTCTTTAAAAGTTCTTCGAAAGGTTCTCTGTGGAACCAGATATGGTGCCTTAAAGAACCATGTTCTGAAGGTTCTCTGTGGAACCAGATATGGTGCCTTAAAGAACCATGTTCTGAAGGTTCTCTGTGGAACCAGATATGGTGCCTTAGAGCAGTGGTTCTCAACCTTTTTTCAGTGATGTACCCTCTGTGAAATACTTTCTTCAGCCAAGTACCCCCTAACCAGCGCAAATAATCGTTGGTAAAAAAAAAAGTAGTAATACACAGCACTGTGCCATCAGTGTCGGATTTATTAAACTGTCAACAATGAACATTGCATTAAACTGAATGCTTTAGCGTTTACATGTTAATGAGAAACTTGTGCTTCACTGAGGATCTTTGTCAGTCTTGGTGGCAGCGAGGCCACTGCTGTGATGAAGCTCTTCTCCAGGCACAGTCTGTTTCTTTGCTTTGTTTTTATCACAGTCATTGCGGAGAAGGAGGCCTCACATAAATATGTGGAGGCAAAGGGCAGTAGCTGCTCCAAAGCTTTCTGTCCCAGGTCAGGGTGCTCCTGCTTCACACACACCCAAAACTGTGTGAGTGTGGATGTGGCAAACTTCATCTGGAGGCCACTGTCAGATGACACTTCCAGGAGTTTCTCCTGATAAGTGACAGGTAGCTTCTGTTTGCTTCAGACAAGAGAAATGGGTTTCTCACCCAATCCAGCTGAACAGATTTATCCTCCATGTCAGGAAAGTAGGAATGAAAATCTTGAATCACGTTGGTCAAATGTCCCACGATGACCGACTTGACTGGAGCTCTGTCCACATCCTCACGGGAGAGAAAAGCATCCACCTGGGGAAAGCAGGTGTAATCTCCCTCTACAGAGGACCTTCTCCACAGCTCTGCTTTCTTCAGGAAGCCACCCACCTTGTCATACAGGTTTAAAATGCTGGTCTCCTTGCCCTGCAGAGACACATTCAGTTCGTTCAGTTTGCTGAATATATCTGCCAGATAGCACAGCTTTGCAAGCCAGTCTGTGTCCTGGAACAAGGTGGCATGGGGAGACCTGTGCTCGATCAGAAAGGTGTGTACTTCAGATCGTAATTCCAACAGCCGGTTGAGTATTCTCCCTCGAGAGAGCCAGCGTACTTCTGTGTGCAGCAGCAGTGTTGTGTGTTCAGCTCCCATGTCTTCACAGAGGCGGCGAAACAGGCGTGCATTGCGTGGCCTTGACTTTATGAAGTTGATCACCTTGACGCTGTCGTTCAAAACGTCATGTAACACAGGGCTCATTTTCTTGCACGCCAACGCTTCCCTGTGTATGACACAGTGAGTCCACTTCATATCGGGGTTTTCTTTTTTAATGCGCGCTATGAGTCCTCTCGCGCTGCCCGTCATTGAGGCCGCTGCGTCGGTGCAGATGCTGCGGCAGGATTTCCAGCTCATGCCGTTTTCACAGAAGAAGCTGTTAACAACAACAATGTCCTCTCCTGTTGTTCTTCCCTCCAACGTTTTGCAGAATAGAATGTGCTCATAAATGTCGTCAGTATCGATGTATCTTACAAAAGCAACAAGTTGTGCATTTCCACTGACATCTGTGGATTCATCCAGCTGGAGTGAAAAAGAGTCGCTAATTTCCCCCACAACTTGCTCGACGATGTCTGTTCCCATTTTGTCTATTCTGCGGCAGACAGAGTCATTTGACGAAGGCCCAGTCTGTAACTTCTCCGCTGCGTTTTTGTCTAGCATGGTCTCAGCCAGCACAACAGCGGCAGGAAGGAGCAGGTCTTCGGCTCTGGTGTATGGTTTCTTGGCTTTAGCTATGAGCAAAGACACCGCATAAGATGCCTCCAGGACTTCGGCTGATGTCGTGGAGGCTTTACGCATCGTTTCTTGAGATGACCGGAATTCAGAGAGTTTCCTCTTGAAAAATGCAGGTGGCTTACCAGCGTAATTTGCATGTTTTGTCTTGAGATGGCGCTCAAGATGGGCTGGCTTCATGCTACTGTTGGCTAACCTCTCCCCACAGAAGAAACACAAAGGCTTGGGTGGGTTGCAACTCGTGGACGTAAATCCCATTAAAACATAGTCTTCTGAAAACTGACGGGATTCTGCCGGCTCTGGTTTGGCCTTCTTTGGCACTTGTCCCTCCGTGTTTTCAGCAGCATTGCTGCTACGCTTCAACCACGACTTCATGATTTGAGTTTAAAAGCCGGCAGTGATAGACGGGTCATGACCGTTAGCGTGTGCCACGTTGGGTCAAACCATCGTGATATGGGGGAGACTCTGGGTTTTTAGGATAATTTAATTAAATTGCCTACTTAATATACAATTCAGTTTATGAACTTACACTTGTGTTTTATTGAATATTTATTAGTGCTGTGAAAAATAACGCCTTATGATTAAATTACAGGATTAATTAGTAAAACAATTGTAACGCATTTAACGCATGCGCAGAATGAGCTTCCAATACGTCTGTTGTTGGTCGTCTCTACATGTCATTCTGTCTCTAGTGTCGCGTTAACACGACTCCGATCTCCGTCTCGCGCGTCACCGCAGAGCTCCGATGCCGGCGTGTGCGCGCACATCGGGACGAAAGAAAAGTCCCCCCCCCCTCTCAACAACTCTTCTCGGCTCGCGGGCGGTAGAGCTCCGATGCCAGCGCGCGCATCGCTCAGCCGCGCACACTTTTGAATGGATGCTAATTTTAAATAGATTTTTAAAAAATCTCACGTACCCCCTGGAGTGCCTTCACGTACCCCCAGGGGTACGCGGACCCCCATTTGAGAACCACTGCCTTAGAGAACCATGTTCTGAAGGTTCTCGGGCTGTTGATTGGTCGGGGCTCATGTGGCTGATTGAACATCGCCAGAGCTGGATCTGATGGTTATAGCACTGACTCCTCTGGTTGTATAGAAGTATATGCTTCATGTGTTAAAGCTGCATTCTCTCTCCTGACCACCAGGGGGTGACTCTGGTTATATAGAAGTCCCTATAGTGACTCTACTTCTCTTGATGTATTCCCTCAGTAAACATAAAAAACATGAGTTTATGTCTCAGTCTCTAGTTTCAAGTCTTCTTCTATACAGCATGATGTCATCATTTATACTTTAGGGGCGGGGCTACCAGGTGATTGACAGCTCTCGACCACAGCTCCTCACCTTGGCCAGGCCTCCTACGTCCAGGTAGAAGCAGACGATGAAGACGTTCCAGGCGACCCACAGAGCGACCCACAGCGCGTACTGGAGGACACACACACACACACAGAGACCACATGACAGACACACACACACACACAGAGACCACAGACACACACACACACACACAGAGACCACAATGACACACACACACACACACACAGAGACCACAATGACACACACACACACACAGAGACCACATGACACACACACACACAGAGACCACATGACACACACACACACACACAGAGACCACATGACACACACACACACACACAGAGACCACATGACACACACACACACAGAGACCACATGACACACACACACACACACACAGAGCCCACATGACACACACACACACACACAGAGACCACATGACACACACACACACACCCACAGAGACCACACACACACACACACACAGACCACATGACACACACACACACACAGACCACATGACACACACACACACAGAGACCACATGACACACACACACACACACAGAGACCACATGACACACACACACACACCCACAGAGACCACACACACACACACACAGACCACATGACACACACACACACACACAGACCACATGACACACACACACACCCACAGAGACCACATGACACACACACACACACAGACCACATGACACACACACACACCCACAGAGACCACATGACACACACACACACACACAGACCACATGACACACACACACACAGACCACATGACACACACACACACACAGACCACATGACACACACACACACAGAGACCACATGACACACACACACACCCACAGAGACCACACACACACACACACACAGACCACATGACACACACACACACACACAGACCACATGACACACACACACACACACAGAGACCACATGACACACACACACACACACCCACAGAGACCACACACACACACACACAGACCCACAGAGACCACACACACACACACACAGACCACATGACACACACACACACAGACCACATGACACACACACACAGAGATGACACACACACACACCCACAGAGACCACACACACACACACACACAGACCACATGACACACACACACACACAGACCACATGACACACACACACAGAGATCACATGACACACACACACACACCCACAGAGACCACACACACACACAGACCACATGACACACACACATAGAGACCACATGACACACACACACACCCACAGAGACCACACACACACACACACACACACACAGACCACATGACACACACACACACACAGACCACATGACACACACACACAGAGACCACATGACACACACACACACACCCACAGAGACCACACACACACACACACACAGACCACATGAC
>NC_079396.1:27599736-27602236 GCF_029220125.1 Pseudoliparis swirei
CAACGACTACCGACCGTCGCCTCACCTCCCATGTGATGAAGGTGCTGGAGAGGCTGGTCTTGGCCCACCTCCAGCCGCAGGTGATATCGTCGCTGGACCCTCTGCAATTTGCTTCCCAGCCTCATGTGGGAGTGGACGACGCCATCATCTACCTGCTGCAACGAGCTCAGTCGCACCTGGATGGAACCGGTGTCTCTGTGAGAGTCACTTTCTTTGACTTCTCCAGTGCATTTAACACCATCCAGCCACTGCTGCTGAGTGAGAAGCTGCGGTGGCAGTGGGACGCGTCCACCATCTCCTGGATCACTGACGACCTCACAGGCCACAGTTTGTCAGAATGGGGCGTGTGCTGTCTGGAACGGGGGTCAGTGATGTTGGAGCCCCACAGGGAACTGTTCTGTCTCCCTTCCTCTTCACCCTGTACACCAGTGACTTCCAGTACAACACGGAGTCATGCCATCTGCAGAAGTACTCTGATGACTCTGCAGTGGTCGGGTGTATTAGGGATGGACGGGAGGAGGAGTACAGGGCAGTGGTGAGTGACTTTGTAAAGTGGGCCGATGAGAACCACCTGCGGCTGAACGTGGCCAAGACCAGAGAGATGGTGGTGGACTTCAGGAGGAAGGCGACAGCTCCTACACCTCTGAGTGTCCTGGGAGTGGACGTGGACATGGTGGAGGAGGACCAGTACCTGGTGGAGGAGGACCAGTACCTGGTGGAGGAGGACCAGTACCTGATGGAGGAGGACCAGTACCTGGGCGTCTCCATCGACAGCCGACTGAACTGGAAGGCCAACATCAACGCTGTGTACAAGAAGGGGATGAGTCGACTTTTTCCTGAGAAAGCTTCGATCCTTCAACGTGTGCAGCAAGATGCTGGAGTTATTCTACCAGTCGGTTGTGGCCAGTGTGCTGCACTTTGCCATTGTCTGCTGGGGGAGCAGCATCGGAGCCGTGACACCAGCCGCCTTAACAAACTGGTTAGGAAGGCTGGCTCCATCATCGGCTGCCAGCTGGAGCTCCTGGAACAGGTGGTGGAGAGGAGGACGTTGAAGAAACTGGTGTCCATATTGGACAACCCGGACCACCCTCTCCACCACCTCCTACAGGGACAGAGGAGTACTTTCTCCAGACGCCTCCTCACGCTCCGCTGCCACAAGGACAGATACAGGAGAACATTCCTGCCGACGGCTATGAGGCTCTACAACAGTTCACCTCTTGCCAGATCACCCTAACCCTTCTTATATTTTGTGTTTTGTTTTTTTATTCTTGTGTGTTGCTGCTACTGGCTCGACAAATTTCCCCTTGGGGATTAATAAAGTATATATCTATCTATCTATCTATGTTGGACAAGCAGGACGCGACAAGCCCGCCCACCCGTCGTTCGCCCCCCATCTCTCTCTCTCTCCCTCTCTCTCTCTCTCTCTCTCTCTCTCTCTCTCTCTCTCTCTCTCGGGCCACATGCACACACCAGATCCCTCACGAGGTGAACGTGTGCCTCCTCCTCTCTAGTTTCCAGGGTCCGAGATGGAAAAGAACGCAAGTGGACGCATGGCCTCGTGTTGAGGAAAGGAGGCGTTATGCCTCCTTTCCTCAACACGAGGCCATGCGTCCACTTGCATTACGAATGCCTCCTCTCCTCAAGGCCTCAAATAAACTGAGACCACATCAAACACACTCTCAGTCATCAGCATCTTTAACATGGCGTGAAGGAGACGGAGCGGCAAGGGACATCAACAAAAAGAGAGAGAGAGTGATAAGAGGATCAGAGAGAGAGAGAGAGAGAACACGTTTGATCCTCATTATTTTGGAGCGGTTACGATGTGCATGTGACGAGTCATCCCTAAACGGCGTTGTCACAAGTTAGTGCCGGATGCACTTCTGATGGAATATATAGAAAATATATTTTTTAAGACTGTTCACACCGGCGGCGATGCCAATGTGTGACAGTTGCAGCACTTTTTCAAATTAAAAGATGTTTTATTGGTTCACACAGATAGGAGAAATAAGTTGCAGCATCCTGGCAGGAAAAAAGGGCTTTTATTGTGAAGGGCAAACAAGATGTGGTCAAGGTTTGAAGGAGAAATTTAGTGTTTCTCAAGAGTCCCAGTTGTTATATATATATATATATATCTATATATATATATATATACATACCTATATGTAAATATATATATATATATATATATTGTATACATATTTATATATATATATGTATATTTATTTATATATATAAATATATTTATATATTTATATTTATATGTATATGTTCTGCTAAATGTTGATTGGTTGATGTGTTTATTTATGGTGGGAAAAGCAAAGAAAAGCTTTAAATAAATGTTCAATAGTAAAGTTCTGTAGGAAAGTGCTCCCGACAAAAGAAAATAATTCCAGACAAATTAAACCAATATTCTCTGAAACAGCAGGGGGCAGCGCACCAGAAAACTCTCGTGCGTAGCGTGGTTTCACTGAGGATATATAGCTTGTAAGCCACAAGCATT
>NC_079396.1:27607236-27612236 GCF_029220125.1 Pseudoliparis swirei
ATTCCGTCAATACGCGAAAGTGGACGTCATGTTGCTATCGCTAATCTTTTGTTAGAAGTCAGTCCTCCAGTCTATGGAGCAACGCGCACGATGGCACGACATGGATCGCATCGTCTGCCATCGACGGTTGCGGCTGAGTTAGCGATCACGATGGCAGTGGCGATGGCGGACGATGGCGATGGCGCTATCGTCGTCGATACTTCGATGGTACGGCGGAGCGGAGAGGGACGAACAACGAGAGCAGCTCGAACGAGCCGATCCTCTCTCCACGACGACGGGGAAACAAATCCGTTCTGATTCCGCCCCAGTTGACCAGCAGGGAGGCACAGAAAGATGTCACCACGACCGGCGAGACGGAGAACCTCGCTCCAGCTGTAATCAGTTGATGACGCTCCCGATCTTTCACAAGGAAGTGATGCTCACACGGCAACACATGTAAAACAAGACCTGGACAACAACAACAACAAAAGAGGCAGCGGGGTCTGAGTGAGATGAATCAGCTCCGTCGGCCGAGCTGTGAGATCTCAAAGCAATTTATTTTTCGACGCCGCTGAACCAGAAACAGAGAAATGAGATCAGAGATAGTTCAAGTTTCATCTCCATTAGAGCTTCATATGATATACACACACATAACACACACATATATACACACATACATACACATATATACACACACATATACACACACACAATATAATATACACAAAATATATACACATTATACACACACACACACATTCACCCACACACATATACACAAACACATACATATATAACATATCATATACAATATATACATAATACATAACACATAATATACTAACATACATTATTTTAATATAAAATAATTAACTTTAATTTATTAACATAATAAAACAAAATTTTTCAATATATAATATTAAAAATTTTTTTAAATATAAAATTATAATAATATATACAATTTTAAATCATAATATTTAAACATAATTACCATATAATTTAAATAATATAAAATAATTAAAATAAATAAAAAATATATAAAATTATTATATCAAATTTATAATACACACATATATAACAACTATATATAAAACATTAATAAATAATACAACACACATATATACATACAAACACATATATACAATATATCACACAACACACATACACACATAACATCACACTATATATATAATTAACACATAACAACATAATATACATATAACACATTACTACACACTAGATACAAGACAAAATATATCAAATACACACACACATATACAATATACACAAACACAGATACATTAACTATACTACACATATAAACACACACTATACACAATACACACTTACAATTTTACTAAAAAAACATAATGTTACGATTCAGACACTTAGGAAGTAGGACCCAATTACGACCGAGACAGAGATAAAGTATTTGTAAGTACTTTATTTTTCGGTTCTGCAGTGAACAAATGAAAGCGCCACGTATGAGGATCAAAACTTTTCAAGAGCACAACATAACCCGACCTGATCATGGCAAAGACCAGACGAACTGACAAGGAACACTGGGAGACAGGAATTTAAGCACATGGTAACAAGACACAGGTGGGACCAATCAGGGCGGGCTGACACTGATGAGCATAGGAGACAGGTGTGATGACAGGTGAAAACAATCAGGAAGCCTGGAATGAGAGAAAGCAACATAAATGACTGAACCTCTCTAGCATATCTTCGTGCTAATACAATATATTTAGGCCAATACTGATGCACACATGAAATATGATAAAAAGTCTGAAAGAATAACTTCTACAATAAATGAACAGACTATCCAGTTCATACCCAGGTACCGTAACCCTTCCAGTCTACCAGAATTGCTTCCCCTCCCCTATTACGACCTCCAGTAGCTTACGGACCTTTAAAGTCACCCTTAAAAAACTGGGGCGGTGGAGGGCTTGAGGCGGAAAAGTGTCATACACACGCTTATTCTACTAACGTGAAACGTTGGGTGCACTCTCAAGGTCCTGGGAGTTGCAATGACGCCGGGTTATACTCTGGACACTAAACGGACCCACAAATCGGAGCCAGTTCTTTAGCGACATGAGTTAATCTTATAGAACAACCTTGTGCTTAGTAGGACATGATATAATCAACACCTACATTCGAGCTAATAAAATGCACACAGCCAATCTCACAATATTCATAATGATACCTATAATTCCATATAGTAACATATGAGGCTGAAACACCATTACACATGAATGAAAATGTAGACAATAAAGTATTGCACACTATAACATTGATGTAATCAAGGGGTCAATTACAAAGCTACTATAAGTCTGGTACTCCGATGTCCATTACGGGGTATAACCTGATAGTTAGTGGACATAAGCAAAATACTCATTCAAGCGGAATGATTGTGACTGATGAAAAATATTATTGGAACCACTATACTGTTATATATCTCTGATTTGGCATGAGATAGCTTATTGGACTGAATGTAGCCATTTTAAATATATACTGTACGTACTTCTGATAGAACCGTACAAATCCATGATGGTGCCAAGGCTGGCGCCGCTGAGAAGCCACTAATTGAGAGGTAACGAACGAAAGCTATTCGCCATTTTCTATGAGGCCACGAGTGTGATCACTTTTCTCTACCCGATGGCAAAGATGAGGACATGGAGACTGGGTAAGCCAGGAACAAACAGGTGGGACATCGGGGCTGATATGACATGCTTTACGCTGACATCAGGAAGCCGATAGGTAGGAAGATGCTGCTCCGCAAGTTCGGCAACACAAAAGGTTTTATTTACGAAGAAATTGCAAAAAGAGCAGGGGACGGCTGAAAGGTCCAGCAGTCCATTCTCAGCAGCTTTACGCTACCCTTTTCCCAATCCCTCGCTTGCACCGGAAGGAGAGAGCACTGTTCTTAGAGGGAGCTCAATCAGGAGACCTATAAAGGCTGGGGATTGAATGTGAGGGCGAGTGTTTTTAGTTGGATCGCCTGGGAGAACTGATACATGAGGCAGAAGATCTAATTTTGTACAAACACCACCTTTGGCTCAAGTGTTCAACTTAGGGTTAACTCTGTGTGTGATTGTGTTGGTATCTGAATGCTCGTACAAAAATATATCAAAAACATATAATATATGACATAAAACTATTACAAATAATACATATATATAACATATACAATTACTATATACCATCTATACATACTCATCATATATACAATAATAATATATATATATTAACACATATATATATCAAGCTATAACATATAACATATATACATATATACACACATACATAATACACACAATATATATATCAACATATACACACATATATACAATATATATAATACTATATAATAATATACATAATATAAAAATCATATATATACAATATACATTACATACACACATATATATAAATATATATACATATACATATACATTATATATACATATATCTTCACACATATACATATATATACACATAATACAATATATATATAATATATACATATACACTATATAATATATATAACATATAATATAAATATATACATAAATATATAATACACATAATACAATATACATATATCATATACAAAATAATATAATTATCACATATATATATATATACACACACTAACATATACACTATATATATATATACAATATAATCATAATACATATATAATATCATATACATATACATACACATATAATATACAATATATAACATATATAAACATAATACACTACACATATACTTACAATATAAACACATATATATACCCATACATAACAACATCACATAGACAATTACAACAACACATACACTATAAAACTACACATACAAACATACACACACAGTTTATATATACACATACAATACAGCTACACAATTATACACTGAAACACATATATACACACACATCACCCGGTTAAGTGGAAGGATGGTCTTGGGCTCACCGCAAGTGGTTCGGGATCAAAGCGAGACAAAGCATCGGGTTTGATTCTGAGACCGCGAAAAGAGAGTGTGAAGTTGAATCTACTAAAGAAAAGTGTCCACCTGGCCTGACGGGAGTTGAGCTTAGCCTTTCTTATATATTCTAGATTCTTGTGATCTGTCCAGACTAAAACGGTTGCTCTGCACCCTCCAGCCAGTGTCTCCATTCCTCGAGGGCAGCTTTTACAGCTAACAATTCCTTGTTTCCCGCATAATTCCGCCTGCGTTGTCAACTTCGCGACAGGTAAGCACATGGATGCATCTTGTTGTCTTCTGCAGAACGTTGAGACAGTACTCCTCCAATTCCCTCATTGGAAGCATCCACCTCGACCATAAACTGGCGCTGGGGATCTGGAATGGTGAGTATGGGAGCTGATGTGAATCTATCTCTGAGAAGTTTGAAAGCAAGATCCGCCTGGGGTCCACTTGAAGGAACCTTAGGAGAAGTCAGAACATGCAGAGGAGCAGCAACAGAACTGAAATTCCTAATAAACTTCCTATAGAAGTTAGCAAATCCTAGGAACTGCTGAACCTTTCCTGGAGTCTGGTGGCCACTGGGATACTGCACTGACTTTCGCAGGATCCATTTGGATATGATTAGGTGAGACTATGTATCCTAAGAAAGACACCTCTTCTGTGTGGAACTCGCACTTCTCTGCCTTGACATATAGCTGATTATCCAGTAGTTTCTGCAAAACTTGGACATGGTTAACATGAGATTTAGGCTGGGAGAAAATCAGTATGTCATCCAGATACACAAACACTGAAATATTCAAGAATTCAAACCTCATTCACAAAAGCTTGAAACAGTGCATTGCACAGTCAAAAGGCATTACCAAGTACTCATAGTGACCATTCTGAGTGTTGAATCCAGTCTTCCCTCATCCTTGTTTTATTCTAACCAAGTGATATGCATTTCTTAAATCCAACTTGGTGAATATCTTGGCCGTGAAGCAGTTCAAAAGCAGATGACATGAGTGGCAGAGGATAGCGGTTCTTCACCG